>NC_043967.1:8475165-8480165 GCF_902148855.1 Sphaeramia orbicularis | reverse complement strand
AAGTTTTTCTTTACAAAATTTGACTTCAATCTCAAATAATATCTATACCAGGTTTGTTTTATATGTTTGTCCACTTTAAAGCATGTGTGAAAAGTACTATATTCATAGTTTTCAGTCACATGGCAGTGTTATCACAACACTGGACTTCATGCAGCCCTGTCAAGTTAATGTCCGTTTCAAGCAACAAATACTTCCATCACCTTTCAAGAGGATTAAAACTAACATATGTCATATATTCTAGACACTTGTGAGCCATATCCCACTCCCACCACAGTAAGTAATCACTTGAAATCACTATAGAAGCATAACAGGCTTTTCTGTACGTCATTTGGTACATCTGATTCAATCACCACCATGCAGCATTTTAGCTAAACTACTAAAAAGTGAAGGGTAGTGGTTTTAAACTTTGTTTTGCCTGTAGGTGGGATTGTGTGACATCATATGAAAACTATGAATACAGAAACTTTACTTATTCAAGGTAGTATATTCTTCTTAATGCGTTCTGACATGGCCAACATTTACTTACACAACTGATCAACTATTTTCAGATCTTTCCTGATATACTACAGCACACAAAAGTGCAGTACACATTCAGCAGCAACTCAATACAAAACTCACTTGACAATTACATGGAAACATGGCTCCTAAAGACACTTACTTCAATATGGACACTTCTATAAATCTATGACTGACACTGTCAACAAGATCTTGACATGTGCATATAAACTGAAAAGATGTGACCTACCCAATGTTGAAAGTGGGGGGCTGTGTAAAGCTGAATCCACCTCCAGGTGCTCCTGACTGAGGTGCAATGGAGGGGCTGGCAGAGGGAGTCGGGGACGCTGCTGATCCGCCTCCGAAAGTAAACACACCTGAAGTGTTGTTTGAGGTTCCGAATGCACTCGCTCCCCCAAACTGAAAGCCTCCACCTGAGGAAATATACACATTATTTACACTTTTGAACCATCACAGTTAATTACACTCACAATATTTACTGTGAGGATTTGGAGCTCTTTTAACAACAATGTATGAGTGCCTTTGTAGGTTAAAAGAAGGCAGTGGGGGAGCTGATATTTACAGAAAACTCTAAATTTCTGAGATTAAAAGTCACTCCCTTAAGATTCCTTTATTTCTGTCATTCAGTCCGTCAACCACAGATATACCACAGAGCACATCCTGGTTCTATTTTTGACATACTGTTCTATACAATCATAAAAAAATATATGATTTCAATTACTCACTTGGTGCAGAATTAGCAGCGGCTCCAAAAACAGGTGTGGAGTTGGTCTGCTGTCCAAAGACTGGGGCTGCATTGGGTTTGGCCCCAAAGGCTGGGGGCTGTGAAGGCGTGGCTGTGAATGGGGAACCAAATGTGGAGCCAAACGAGGGTGTCTGGTTGGCCCCGAAGCCACCAGAGGAGCCGGAGCTGAATACAAATGGGGAGGGAGTTGCAGAGGGAGCTGGAGTGAAAACAAGAAAAAATGGAAAATGTCAATACACTTTCAACACAGTCCAAGGTAGATCCATGTTCATTTCATTGAAAATCTAAAAGTGGCAGATAATGCAGACCTGAGGATGAGGCAGCAGGGGGTGCTGCTGCTCCAAAATTAAAGGAGGGAGCAGCAGGAGCAGCAGGAGCAGCATTGGCAGGAGCACCAAAGATAAATGGCTGGGCTGAGGCCGGAGCAGGAGTGGAGTTCTGAGCAGCGGCAGCAGCTGAGGGGGCAGCTGACTGGCTCTCTTGGCTCTGGCCAAAGACAAAGGCTTTGGCTGTAGGAGCGTCATTGGAGGAGGCAGCAGGCTGACCGAACAAGAAAGTGCTGGGAGCTGCAGAAGGTGCAGGAGCTTGGGAGGCGCTGCTGCTGTTGTTGTTGTTGCTGCTGTTGTTTCCAAAGAGACTGGGGGTAGGTGTTGAGGATGTTGTGGAGGTGGAGATGGTGGTGCTGGGATTATTAGCCATAAAGGAAAATGATGGCTTTGGTGCAGCAACTGAATCTGTTGGGAATGTAAAGAGTTTATTACAAGAACATTTCTGGTGGGCTCATCTTGAGCTTAAAATTTGCATTCAGATTTTGTTGATAAACTATTTGTTCATCCCTGCCATTAATGCAACAGCAGATCTCATTTATATTAAAAAAAAAAAAAAAAATCCATTTGCTGTCTGACAGAAGCACAGTCTCCAAACAATTATCTACTTAAGACCAACTTACCAAAGTGTTCTAGTGGCGTTAAGCATTCAACTGGTCAACACTTGTCTACAGTCCCTGTCCTCAGTTTGGACAAACTTCACTCAAACTTTACACCTCAGTTTGCACTGTATTTGTGTGTGTGTGTTTAAGTCTATTAAATCTATGGACCTCCATATCCTCTATCTGGTAACTAAAAGGTTTGGTGGAAAGAGACATAAATTGTCTTGCTACTTACTGTTAAGAGTGGGTCACCATCTGCCACAATATTGTCAGTTTATTATGAGATTATGGCAAGTAGGATGACACCAAAGTCAGTTGTACTGTAATGTGTAATATGCAGATAAAGAAGTAGGTAAGCATGTTCAATTTACAGTGTAATACCTCGGCAGCCTGTATGGGAGCCACTGCTTCAGCATATCAAAGAGTCTTGTAAATCACGAATAATAAATAGAACACCAACAAGTCATTACAAACCAGAACTTAATGAGAGTGTATAATTCACAAATGACATACCTGTTGCACTTTGTCCAAAGGTAAACGTGGGCTTTGGGGCATCTGTTGTAGCGGTTTCACTCTTGTCAGCTGGCTTGCCGAAGGTGAACGCAGGTGGAGGTGGATCAGTTGTGGTACTGGGCTTACTGAAGGAGAAGCCTCCTGAAGGGGCTGGTGCTGGTGTAGCAGCAGGATCTTTACTAGCAGCACCAAAGAGGAAGGTAGAGGGAGCCGGTGAGGCCGATTCTTCCTTTTTCTCCTCTGGTTTCCCAAAGGAAAACGTAGGAGCAGCCAGCTCCTTTTCTGCAGATACTGATCCAAATGTAGAGCTCCCTTGAGTCGTGGCGGTTGCCAAACTTGGCTCACCCAGTCTCCCAAATACAGAGCTGCTAGTGGTAGTTGTGGTGGTGGATGTATCTGTGTTTGCCGATGTGGTGTCATTTGATGCTGCTGTACTGTCACTCTTTTCTTGAGAGGCAGCAGGGGGAGTGAATGAAGCGGTGGATGAGGTGGTAGTGGAGTCTGCACTTTTCTCTACGGGTTTTGACAGTCCAAAAGTGAAGCCTCCTTTAGATGAGTTGCTTTCTGTGCTAGATGATCCCGTTCCAAAAACTATCCCACCACTGGCTCCAAATTTAAACCCAGAACCTGCAGCAGGTTGATCTGACTTTTTGTCATCACTAGAGGCAGCTCCGAATTTAAAGCCCTCAGATGAGCTACCAAATTTGAACCCTGATGAAGCAGTAGTGTCTTTAGAAGTGGTGTCTGATGAGGAGCTTCCAAATGATGTTCCAAATTTGAATCCACCTGAAGATGAAGAGGAGGACTCTGAAAATGAGCCCCCAAACTTGAAACCCCCAGCTCCAGATCCTGAGGTACTGTCTGATGTGCCAAACCTAAAACTTCCAGGACCAGAGGTAGAAGAGCCGAATGTAGCGGAGCCAGAATTCCCAACACCTGATGAACCAAAAGCTGCAGAAGAGAAACAAATACAACAAAACAAGGTGAGAAATGCCTATTCAGATATATATATATATATACACACACACACATACATATTTATTTATTTATTTATATATATTAGTGCTGGGCAGCGATTAAAATTTTTAATCGCAATTAATCACATGGACTTCTGCAATTAATCATGAACAATCGCATAGTTATATTTTTTTTTTGGGGGGGGGGGGTTGTCGGCATCAACGGCGTGTATTTCCTTTCAGTGATATTTCAGACTGTAAGTACTCCGATGATAAAAGGAAAACGTAGGAGCAGCCAGCTCCTTTTCTGCAGATATTGATCCAAATGTAGAGCTCCCTTGAGTCGTGGTGGTTGCCAAACTTGGCTCACCCAGTCTCCCAAATACAGAGCTGCTAGTGGTAGTTGTGGTGGTGGATGTATCTGTGTTTGCCAATGTGGTGTCATTTGATGCTGCTGTACTGTCACTCTTTTCTTGAGAGGCAGCAGGGGGAGTCCACATTGCAGTGCTTATAAACAACTTTGGCCTTATCAGCCCCACCATCTGAAGACATTTAAAATGAAAATGTTCAAGGAAAAGACCGGTACTTTTCTCCATGTTTATGTCCCCACCAGTTTATTTCCACTTGTGAGTGACTGACAGGAGTCTTAAGCCCACTAATAAGTACTAATACTAATAAGCCCAATAATATGTGATGTTCAGTTGTTCAAAGCAAGCAAAGGGGGCCCTCTAGTGGTCAGAATAAGTTGCACTAACAAATGTTTTGTCCTTTTGGTGTTACCATAGTCAGTTCGGATATAAGAAGGAACTAACTAATAAAATAAAGACAAAATAAATCAATTAGTTATGTCTATTAATGACATACATATTCACAGAGAATGCATAGATGTAATTATTATAAACTTAAATTGACTGCTAATACAACAGTCACATCGTAGATAAGTAAAGGTTAGTTCAAAGGCTGGCATATTATACCTAAACACAACCAATGAATTTACATAAACTTAAGATGAGCCTGCATGAAGAATTAGCAACCCATCTCTGACTGCTAGCATAAACGAATTAGCTTAAACATATTAATAATACACTGTAATAAACACATCCAAAATAACGTCATAAACATGTTTCTAATGGCACGTTTGCATGTGAAATTATTTAGCAAACAACAGAATGATTGATACATACAGGCGTTGCTTCTGCAGGAGTTTAACAAAGTTTGATTCAGCATTACTTGAAAAGTTCACTGGCTTTTCTCCTCTCAGCCACAGAGCACTGGCGCTTGGTGTGTGTGGAGCGCCAAAATAAAAGCATGAGTTTCAAAATAAGAGTCTGTATGTATAAAT
>NC_043967.1:8270165-8470165 GCF_902148855.1 Sphaeramia orbicularis | reverse complement strand
TCACAACTCAATATCTTGCGTGTCCACCACTGGCTTCCTGTAGAGCGACACATCATCTTCTCATCAAGTTGACGTTATTGTCAATTGTGGCCCATGGAATGTTATTCCACTCCTCTTTGAGAGCCACATGGAGCTATGGGATATTGTCTGGAACCGTTCCCACATGATTTACGACATCTGTGGCATGGTGACATCTGAGAAAATGTGACATTTTGAGGTGTCCTTTTATTGTCCCCAGTATAAGGAGCCTGAATACTGTTAACACTGTCTGAGCAGCATCTGGACATGCCACAGCTGTATTGTGAGTGGAATCATTGGATCACTGAGCAAGTGCTCACTCACAGAGATGACAAAGTTTGTTTACAAATCAAAAGAATTAACCAATTTTACCAATATAAGACATCATGAGCTCATTTTGGGCCACGCGTTTTGTGTTAAACAAATATTGTACATGGTGCGTTTATATTTTTGCTCAGTGTAAATAGAGTATTAGGATTTCTGTCTTTTTCAAAAGGGAGAAAAAATTTAGTATTTTGTGCATGCAAACATTGTCACTGACAGAAAGCAAAGTGAAGCCAAAGATGCAGTCTCACGTAAAATGTCTTCATTACCTGGTTTAGGGCTTGTGCAGGCCACGCACTTTGTATCATCTGCCTTGTTCTGTACCATACATGTATCACATTCCCATGACCCCTCAGGCTTTTTGAACTTGTCTCCAAATCCAATAATTCCTGTAGAAACAGAGACTGTGGGTGTAGATACAGTCTTAACAGCTGAGAAAGCAGAAGGAAGAGTCAGTGATGATTTTAGCCCTGTCCCAGGCTTCGCTGTTTCACAGGCCACACACTTTACTGCATCGGGTTTGTTCTGAACAAGACATGTATCACAGTCCCAGGTTCCTGTGGGTTTGGAAAATATTCCACCAAAGCTTGTGGTGGTCATCACAGAGGAGGTGGTAGTCGTGCTGCTGCTGTCTAGCCCAATCGAGGGGGGGGCTGATGCTTTACTGTCTGCTGATTTGGTAGAGGCTGAATTGGGCTGGGGAGACATGCAACACACGCACTTGGAGTCTGACGCCTTGTTCTGCACCAGACAGACATCACAGCTCCATCCTGCTGGGGGCTTGAACAAGTCACTGAACCCTGCAGAAGAAGACAGGGAGGAAGAGGTCGAGGAGGCGGAGGCAGAGGAGAAGGTCGCAGTAGATTGCGTGGACGTCTGCTGTGAAGTCACCTCTGGCCCAGAGGAAGTTTGAGTGACAGGAGAGGCAAAGCCTAGAGAGGTGAAGAGAGAGATTAGAACAATACACAATACAGCTGTGACTCCTCATCAGCCTCACAATTACATTAAGGCCCAGTTTACACGACAACGATGTCAAGTGAAACGACAAAATATTTTGTCAGATGTGCCTTTCGTTTTGACTGCAACAGCATTTTTGGGGGTTGAAAACGCAAAAAAGTGAGACCACCTTCTAGAGTGGAAATCTTAAAAATGCTCCACTCTTGCATCGCTGCCTTAAGGGCTGAAAACGCGAAACTGCATTTTCTTGTTGTGTAGAGTTTACGTCACAGGCACGTGCCAGTACAGGAAAACAACATCATGTCAGATTATTTTCCTGTGACGGACCTTCAAGTTGCCCTAGCTGCTCTAATTTACATCCAAGAGTCGTTTCCACAATTGTCACAAAGTTTTAGAGTTCCGTGTCCTGTTTTGTGATTGTATTTTGCACTAGGAGAGAACAGGAAGAGAAGTAGAAAGGTTAGTGGCCTTTTACTGTGGCCAGCCTAAGGCACACCTGTGCAATAATCATGCTGTCTAATCAGGATCTTGATATGCCACACCTGTGAGGTGGATGGATCACCTCAGCAAAGGAGAAGTGTTCACTAACACAGATTTGTGAGCAATATTTGAGAGAAATAGGCCTTTTGTGTACATAGAAAAAGTATTAGATCTTTAAGTTCAGCTCATGAAAAATGGGAACAAAAACAAAAGTGTTACATTTATATTTTTGTTCAGTGTACATTTTCATCTATGTAAGCAGGTCATGTTTATATAGAAAACATTTTTAAAAATCAGAGAACATGACTATAAAACAAGCCAGTCCAACAGTTTCAGTGCTAGTATCTATGTAACCCACTCCAATGTGCAAACATTTCAAAAACATAAATCTGTCCTCAGGGATTCACATGCAAAATGTTAATACTCACAAACCTTAAGATTATCTTATGAAGTCTCGATCACAGTGCTTCTTTTAATCAAAAAATTTCATAACCTCTAATTAGGGATGCACCGATACTGGTATTGGGTCCAATACTCAGTGTGTGTACTTCTACTCGTACTCGTAAAAGTACTCCAATACAACCGCACCAATACCACTTAAGGCAGCGTGACATTTTCAATTAAGTGCAGCAGGTACGCGGCGGAGGAGTAATGTCAGCAGTGCGGAGTAGGGCTGCATGATTAATCGATTTTAAATCGAAATCAGATTTTTTAATTAGGACGATTTTTTAAAAAAAGGGAAATCGTGAAATCGATTTCATCTTTCTCGTGCCTCCGGGCTACCATAGGCTCTTACTCCTATCTGTGAGAGCGGTCTTTCACAGAAGACCTTGTAATGACCAAGGAGGTTAAATCTCTTAATGAGCCCACATTACTTACAGTAATATAAGCTGTGGACTACGCACGGATCCCGCAATTGAAATATAACTGCATGGGGATCACTCATCTTACATTGTCCTGGATCTGTACCGTACTGTCTTCTTCCGTTCTGAGTCCGGGTCGCAAGGTCAGCAGCCTGAGCAGAGGAACCCAGACAGCCCTCTGCCCAGCCATATCCACCAGCTCCGGGGATATAATCCCTCCAGCGTGTCCTGGGTCGGTTTTCCCCAATTTAAATATAACTGCATGGGGCTCACTTGTATTATGTGGTCCAAGCACGCTTGCACAACTGATGTCTGTCACTGACTTACATTGGTATCACTTCTGTAGGCCCAGATACCCCAAAAAGGGAAAAAAAAAAAAAAAAACTTTTTTTTTTTTTGATAATTAATTTAGTTCTCTTGCCAAATTTTTCATTCACAAATGTAAGTTCTGTAACACAAAACCAAACATTATTTATTTTTTGAAAAATGTTGAACTTTATTTAAAGCTGTTAGATATATCTGGAAACAAAAAGGCTATAAAAACCATCAGTATTTGCTCTGATTTGGACATTGTATTGCAGTGTAATCCCCCTGGCAAACTTGTAAAGTTATTTTCTCGTTGTATACATTGTTTGTATACTCTACTTCATTCAATAAAGATTGAATGAAGAAAAAAAAAAAAACTTCTATGGGTTCATCATATGATATAGGGCTGGGTAAAAAAATCGATTTAATCAGTCTTAGATCAATCTCATTTTAATTTTCCATAATCGATTAATAGTAGATGAGATCGATTTTTCAGAGCAGGACCGGGAGTATGTGGAACCGTGGGCACCTCCGTCTTGCGTACCCCTGGGGGGGTTTGTCTTGGTCTCGCTCGCAACGGCTCTGTCGCGGAAAAGACGCGAAGGAAGGGTGAGGAAAACCTTCTCCGCTGGAGGTCCTCCGGCCTCAAACTCGAAAGTGCAGTGTGAAGGAACTGGCCGCCCGGGGATTCGCAGAAGCCGGTCGTTCTTGGAATAATAACTTGGATCCATACTATCACCTATGGGTGAGTATGGAGTTAGGGGAAGAGTAAAGCGACAATGTCCGACCGCTGCCCCTCCCCCAGCTCCCTGACCAACATTCACGGAGCCACCCCCCCCCCCAGTGAGTACAAGCCACCAGCCATAAAACACAATAAAGATGATGAAGAAGTCTGTTCAGATCCACTGGTGAAATATTTCTGTCCTGATCATTATTTAAGAGCCCATTCAGCAATTTACTGCTGAAATGTCACATTCATTTCCTTTCTAATATCGATACCAGTATTGATGTGTTGCATGACTTCAGTACTCAAATAATCAGGTTACAACTCAAAATTGTACTTTGATACCACTAAATTACTCTGAATCAATCAATTAATACTGAATCAAACCGATATTGAATCAAATCGAATCGAACCGTGATTAATCGATTCAGAACCTTATGAATCAAAACTGAATCGATTATGGAAATTGGCCATGATACCCAGCCCTAATATGATTCCATCACAGATTTGAGGTAGGGAGCAGTGGCTTGCATTGTGGACTGCTCATGAAAACAACATGCTGACTTCTGTTGTCTTTTCTAGTTTTACCCAAAAATCGAAATAGAGTTTTTAGAGGAAAAAAAATAATCATTTTTTGCCAAAATCATGCAGCCCTAGTGTGGAGATTTTTCAAAATAAATAACGGTGACTGCCAGTAATGTTAAAGACACAGATGGATATGGACGGAGCGTTCTGTTCGTCCTCTGCATACATTCCATCTGTTTTCTAGGTGCTCATGGATGTGTACCCAGACGGAGAATACCACTATGAACTGTGGAGGTAGCAGATCTTTTCAAAGAGCGACTGTGTGAGTTAGTGAAAAACTACAGATACATTTATGACAACTACCCTCATCAATATCAATATCAACATTAGTATCCACATTAGTGTTACCTCTGTCATCTCCATGTTTATTACCTCCGCCAAGGAGGTTATGTTTTTGCCAGGGTTTGTTTGTTTGTCTGTTTGTTTGTTTGTTTGTTTGTCTGTCCGTTAGTGTGCAACATAACTCAAAAAGTTATCGACAGATTTGGATGAAATTTTCAGGGATTGTTGGAAATGGGATGAGGAAGAAATGATTAAATTTTGGTGGTGATCGGGGGGGGGGCACGTTTGTCCGTCCGTTAGTGTGCAACATAACTCAAAAAGTTATGGACAGATTTGGATGAAATTTTCAGGGTTTGTTGGAAATGGGATAAGGAAGAAATGATTAAATTTTGGTGGTGATCGGGGGTGGGGGGGCCCACGGGGGGGGGGCACTGATCGGTCTTGGCGGAGGTCTGCGCTCTCCGAGTGCTTCTAGTTATTAGTGCCTTCTTCTCAAAAAACTTTAAGAGCAGTGCCCTCTGGTGGACTGATTGAGAAACGCTCATTCCAATGCATTAAATGTCAGTAACAGCACTTTGTTACAGTCAGACGAATGACAATGACAATAAAGCACATTTTCAAAAGTAACTAAGAACTGTAATGGTATTAAGTACTCATATTGGTACTCCGTATCAGCAAGTACTCAAATGTAAGTACTTGTACTCGGTCTGGAAAAAAGTGGTATCGATGCATCTCTACCTCTAATAGGTGAAATCGATTTTAAAAAAGGTGCAGATACAGTACAATCAACTTAGTCCTCTTCTCAGTAATTCCGGCCATTTGTAAGACTCCTTAAAAATGAAAACTTAAAGAGTCCATCAGTCCATCCCCTCTAGGTTTAAAAAAAAACATTTAATCAACTATCAACTCAGATTTATTTGAAACTTGGTTACACTGGTTGGTATAACTGAGATGCTACTGGTGCAAAGTGAGTGAGCGGTTCATAGAATTTTAGGTTCTAGACTGCTTAGTTACAAATTTATTGCCTTTCTGGACAGACTTGAACTCCTTTAAAAAGGAACTAAACCCAGCAGATTTGTATGACATGGAAATGGAAAGAATGCCTGTAGAACAGATAGCTACAACTTGAAAAGGAAATTATTTGGGAGAAGTGGCTCAGTTACCTGAACAAACAACTATTTTGTGAAAATAGTTGTTTTCATGACAATCAGAGGGACGTCTGTGGTTATGTTTAACATCTTATGCACAGATTAACAAATTATTATGGCTCCTGATGAGATCTAAAAAGAACATGATTAGTTTGTGAGGCACGAGACCTTTTAAGGTGTTGATACTTGTGGAGCTCATTTACAGCAGCTCTACAGCCTGACACAAAGCCAAACATACTGAAGATGTCTATTACCTCTACCACCAGCTGAGAAACTTGCTCTACTAAACCACAAAAATAACTGTTGTAAACATTGTGTGAATATTCACTGACATCAGACACCTGATATATTTGACTGACAATGGTACAGGACCAAAGCTTCATCAATGGTGAAACTGAAATCTTTCATCTTAAAATAGCATATCTGTGGTGTCATGAGTTGCAGGGCAATAAAAGAGCCCACAATATGTGATTTTACTAGAAACCCAAATGTTTTAAAGTGTAACATAATGTAGTTACATCTAGTGACTATTTGAGAAGGCTATAGTTACTACCCATTGATGACAGTTGGAAACGCTGCACAGATGGACTATAACTAACCTGGGGCTTTGAGGAGATCCAGCACGCTGCCCTGCTTGAGGGTCTTGGCTGGTTTAAAAGGTCCTTCAAATTCTTCTGTGCTTTTGCTTGAGCCTGGTTTAACTAAAAGAAAAGAAAAATCTAACGTTTGTTGAAGGAGATATTCAAATTTAATTAACATGCCTGATTGTCTGAAAAAATACCTGCTGTTGTTATGGGTGTGCCTGGCTTCCCGTTAGACATGGAGGGTCCTAACTTTGCTACAGGTGCACTAAAAGTAAATCCAGCCTGTAAAATAAATAAAAATAAGTCAATAATCATTAGTTTCTTTTGAATCATCATATTCATAAGTTGTTCCCACATAGTATTTACTCACTGAGGGGGAAAAGGAAGGTGGACTAGCAGCAGTAGCTTTGACAATAGGAGAGGAAAATGTGAAAGGGACAGAGGGGGGTGATGAGACTGCAGCAGGCTCCTGTAAAAGGCAAATGGAACAAAAAGATCCAAGTGAATACTGTATGTAATTCGAAAATCACTACATGTGAATGTGACACTGCAACACCGAGTGTAAACACAAACCTTATTTGTGATGGTTCCCTTTGCAGGAGTGGCATTGGGGGCAGAGCTGACAGAGGTGGATGTGGTAACAGATGGCAGCGGCGTGGAAAAGCTGAAGGTGGGCAATGCAGAAGTGCTGATGGGAAGTGAAATGGATGGCAGGTCTGGTACCTCAGCCACCTAGTGTCAGAACAATAACACATCATTTTGCTCTTATCAGTATGACAGGTATAAAATACTTTGTTTTCATATAATATATAAACAAATGAAATGTCTTACCACTCTTAGATACAGTACAAATTTCTCACCTCTTCATCGGCAGGGCATTTGGATGAGGGCCGTGCAGTGGTCCTCTCCCTCTTCATCTTGCCTCCTCCAGAGTTCCCGCTGCTGGCTGCAGGTGTGCTGGACAGAGGATAGCCTGGGCTGCTCAAACCAATTGTGCTATGAAAATATACAACAGTTATATATTGTTTGTTCTGTATTCATTTAGCAGTGGTGCGTCATCACAGCAAAGACATTGCCATCACAGCAAACATTTGGTGAAACATCAGAATACATTGCTGTTTTGTTTGTGTGTCTCTGGGACACACACAAAGATTAGACATTTGAAAAGGATATTCTTGCAAACTGCAGTTACTGCCTAAACACCACAGTTATTCTAAAAATCATAAAGAAAACAGTGCTAAGGCCATGTTCAGACTGACAGCCATATTCAGATCACATCTAGATTTTTTTTTTTTTTTTTAACTCTGAGGAGGAAAAACTGAAAACAAACAGGAAATGTTATTTTTACATATCACATATAAAGCTCATTTAAATGTCAGATTTAAAAGTGTCTTTTGTGTCACAATTTGCCTGTAGTATAAACATAGTTTACTGATACGATATGAGAGCGTACTCTGCCTTAGATGCTGAAATGATCTGTTGATGATTGATTAATTTGTTTTCTCGGATACTTGTCACTTGAATAGCTGCCTGGAATCATATTATAAACATTAAATCAACAATAACTTTGACATGACTACTGACATGATTTAAGAGAACCAAGTCGTTTTAGTCATTTGAAAAGCTACTTCAGTACCTTAGAGATGGACCTGGGGTTATTTCGAATAGTTGAGGTGATTGTCTTGTTGGCTAAAAGAAATAAAATTTGAACACAATTAAGCTTAGATTGCATTAAATAAATAACTGGATCCAGTGGATAAAATATCAAATGCAGAACTGACTGTGTCTCTTGGGGTCCTGTCTAGGTTTCGGCCCACTCCTCCGGGGGTCAATGTTGGCCTAAAGGACACAGAGCGGTTTCCTGACATGGACGCTGCAGCAGGAACCACCAGCTTCTGCACTGGTGGGTGGTTAGAATCCATCTGAATCATGCAATATGGACAAAATATTAGAAACAGTTGACAATCATGTGATTTTAATACTTGACTCAAAATACTTGGTAACAGTTCCAGATATTTATTTAACATTTATTTAACCAGGTAAGGACCGATCCACATTTTCAATAACGACCTGGACATATAGAGACAAACAACCAATCACGCTCTCATTCACACTTATGGGCAATTTAGATTAACCAATTGACCTATTACTACATGTCTTTGGATGATACAGATATTTGCAGTAGTCTTCCAAAAAAAGCATCACAGGCAACATTTGTATTATTACAGAAACATGTCAACACAATTGTGAGATTCTTTTCATTTGTTTTAATGCATTCAGCAGAGAACTGAACCTGAATGTTTGACTATTCAAATGTTTAACAGGTATATGTCAGTCGTTAACATAACTAACCAAAACCAGGCACTAAAATCAAATCAAATTCCAGTCCTGTCAAAATTGCAAATTTCCAACTTCTGGATGGATCTCCAGAATCCCTAAAATCATTTTGGGTTTTGGTATCATCCGTTTGTTTACCCAAAAGACACAATCAGCTATGAAACCCCCTGTTAGACAGTGGGCTTTCTTGTCTCGGACCTGCAGGCTAAATGCACTATTGTTGGTTTTACAAAGCAGCTGTCGCAGCTGGGAATGCCTGACTGTTATCACAGAGGACAACTCCAGTCTACAACAGAACACAACTGGCATGAACAATGCACTACACTTAACCTGTTCATAAATACATTTCAACAACCACAATATACAGTCTTGCACACTTCTGCTTACAAATAGTTATATTATTATTATTATTGTACACACGCATGTGCGCATGCGCACGCACGCACGCACACACACACACACGCCCACCCACCCACACACACACACACACAGAGCGGTGAACAGCTGCCTCTCAGGCGAGGAGAATCCTGTTAACCGTAAAGGAGGCCAACAAGCAGTGGGACAGGATATGACAGGACGACAAACCCCACAAGTGCTCCTAGGTTAGTACAATAACACTGCTGTTCATATCAGTAAGACTCAGCTCAGCTAAAAACCCTGGACAGATACAAGCTGATGTGCACAAGTCATATGAGGACAGTCATTTTACAAAACAGAAAGTGTCTCATTATTATGTACTTACACGTTTCTTTTTTGCCTGGAAATGCGAAACATCTAGACTTGTGCCATCCATTGACTGTAAAGAGAGTGTTCATATTAGATAATCACACAAAAATCAAAACCTTTAAAGTTTTGTCAGTAATTCAACTTTTTTTTTTTTTCTTTTTTTTTTTTTTTTTGTACAAAGTATTCTTTATTCTGTTTTGTACTGGGCACTAGGGATCGCCTGATATGGATTTTTTAGGGCTGATGCTGTTTTTTTTTCCCCATCAGCCTTAGCCAATGACCGATACGGGCTGCTGAGTTTCTTGAGTCAATATTTGGAGCCGATACTGCTTTTGGTCCCTCAATTTACAAATATTGGCTTGATGTATCGGCCAGCTGATGTATCAGTTGACCATTACTGGGAACCTTTTATTTGTTGACACTGGAAAACTGCAGTCTCGGTTATCTACATTGATGACTGCCACAATACACCAATTTCTATGTAGAGGTTTCATACCAGGGTTCTTACAAGTTAAATTTAAGTCTTTTTGGGTGTATTCAGACCTACTTGTTTGGTCTGTTTAAAATGGACCAGGGTTCATTTTCCCAGGAAGTCCAGACTGTGAATATAAACATGCAATCTCTGATTCGAACCAAACAAGCTGACCGAGACCAACTAGAAGAGGTGGTCCGTTTCCAAACGGATTCTAAGACGGTTCACTTCTGAAGTGAAAATAGCTGGGCTGGAGCCAAAACAAACCAAAGAACCGTGTGCCTTTTTGTGCTTGACGAGCCACCGTAGCTGTGTGACATTGTGGGTAATCAACAAAACTGGAAGTAGCTAAGCCGCATGGGTAGCCATTAGGGATGTAAACAATTAATCGACTAACAATTAATTGTCGCTAAGAATTTACTCGATTAAATTATTAACTGTCAGTTAATTGCCCTTTTCCACCCCTCCACACCTGTCCGAAGGCTGCCGGTTTGTCCGCGCTACGACACCGTGGCTGGGATAGCCGGTCATCGAACCGGATCATGGCGTTGATGAGTTAGAATGTCTGTATGGACATGGTGGAGCCAAGCATAGAGCGACCCGTCTGTTTGTGCACCCCAGACTAAACGCACCTACAAATGTGGGGTCGGTATTGGAGTGTTTTCTCTGGAGGTTGGTCTAGTCCACGGTCAGTGAGACAGAAGTTGAAAACATCCTCCAAGCTCCTGATTCAGGACACAGGTATGTAATCCATTTGCGAAGCTTCAGGAGGTCGAGAAAAGATAAATGAGCGAAAAGCTTCACTTTCACTTCTGCGGGGGCACGGACTGCACCGTGCCCCCATAGTATTAGAAGTGGGACGGAAAGTGACGCATGCACGTGTACGGTTACCAACCAACAAGCACACATCCCCCGGCTGTACTACGTGCGTGCGAGTACCCCCCCGACAAACGCACACACGTGCACCCTCCTATTACACACTTTCACATCAACAGATGAATTCCACAGGAAACCCTGACTGTATCCAATGGTTCAATAAATCAATCATTAAGGAATATGACATGTTTTTTTCATGAAGTATATAAACAATATTTAGCTTTTACTCTTATAGACCATACGGAAAAAGAAATTCAGGTTCTCAGGAAAATCGCCGCTTATCAATTAATTGTTAATCAGTTGATAAGGGCAACCAACTAATGATTAATGAATTAATTGATAATTTGCATCCCTAGTAGCCAGAGCTAATAATAAACAGCCATGAGCCATGGACAGACGTGGAGAAATGAGGAGATTGAAAGTCTCATTGACACTTGGTCCGATGCCCATATTACGCAGTGCATCTTTGATTCACTCTGCCCCCTACTTTTCTGTCCAGTGCCAGTGCAGTTGGTCACATTGAGTGCTTCTGTTTGCAAATTTTGGTCCACTAGTAAAAAGTGCAATGAGAATGTGATTCGACCCAAACGAAAAAATGAAGTCCGCATTCAATCCAAACCAAATAAGTGGACCAAAGGACTTTTCATCTGTGAATACACCATTGAGACCTTTTTAAGACTACTTAGAACAGAATTCTATGTCCATTTCACAGCCTATTTCACAGCCATACTGGCCAAAATTTGTGACACCTAGAATTTAGGAAAATTCATGTAATTGAGAATAATCTTTTCTCCAACCAGGCATTATTAAATTGAATTTCCTCATGCCTAGTTTTCAGGTAACGCCTGTGTCGCCAACGGCTGCATGTGTGTTAGGCTAAATGTTCTGTGATCATTTCTCACCAGGGGCTGCCAAGTTAGTGATAATTGGTTCCTAATTTCAATATAAATTGTCAGGTTGGAACAGGTGGAAGTGAGTAAACTAACGTTACTTTCTTTGCAGCTTGGACATTTCCCAAACATATTTAAACACAATACAGTGAACAAGTTTATGGAAACATATCTAAAAAAACTACCATATTAAATTTGATAACTTTAAAGACTTTTTTAAGGTATTAAAAGCAGATTTGTAAAGTCAAGACCCCACGGGAACCCTGTCATACACTTGCTCTAGACTTCTTCCTTACCTATCTTCAGCTGCAACAATGTGCAAGACTAGTCAGTGTTGATCAATTCCAAGCACATGATCATATGCAAATCTTACATTGAAAACCTTTAATAACAAACTGATTGTCTTTTTAGCTGTTCATTCATACATGTCAAAGTCAGCGTCAAAGGAATCAAATATTAATGATCTAAGAGAATAGAGTACATAAACTTACTGCTGGCAGGGGGGATGAAGCTGCAGCTGGGATCCTCTTGGCATCCTGTAGATTAAGAAACATTAAAATGTCTGCCATAAGACAAATGTCATATAAACATGCTTATTTACAACATGTTAAATATCCACAGTTTCAGTTTAAATTGCAGTTAGTACGATCAGAGGGTGTTTTTCCTACTGCAGAAATGTTTGCGAGGACTCACAGCTAGAGGACTTGACATGCGCTCCAAAGACTGCAGGATGCGTCTGGCTGTAGCACTCGTCACCCCACAGGGTTGAGCACCAGCCGGCTTGGCCTTGATCTGTCTCCTCACCGGAGCCTACAGGTCACACAAACTATTTTAGTCTCAAATTAAATTAATAATTTTCACAATTTGGGACATTCAATTCCCATGACATCAGTGTAAGAATTTAACTCTTAATCCCAAATTAGGGCTGGGCAATATGGAAAAAAATCATATCACAATGATTTTTTAATATCTGATGATATTGATATGTACCACGATATTAATCAAATCACTATTTTTGTCAAGCTTAAATTTTCTGTTGCTCAAAAGTTGTGAAGACATTCAAAGGTTATTTTTGGTTTAAATATGATTTATTTTCTGTCAGAGGTTGAACATGACAGATGTGCTGAAGAACATTATACAACTGTTTCAGAAAAATAAAACGGGTACATAAATTTAAGACTAAAAACTACAAGTCTGACCAGCAGGCAAAAGTTTCCAAGTTTTAAAAGAGAATACAAACAAAACAGACCATCTTCACAAAACAATGCCAGGGTATGCATGAGGACTGCGTTCTGTAACTACCATAACTGGCATAAACAGAAAATGAAACTTAACACGCTCTGACCGTCCGACTCCCAGCTTCTATGCCGCACCCTACTTTTCAGTAACTTGGTCGCCTGAGTTCTCGGTCAAATTATCTCCCAAGGGAACACTCTGTATCTCCTGCTGCAGCCCAAACATTAGTGTGTGCACTGCAGCTGGCTCTTACGCTTGTGCTGTGTGCATCAACCTAACTTGACGTGGTTCTTGCGTGACTGGTTCGGGCTGGCGCTACTTAATTATGATTGGCAGTTCTTCTGTCTGTCAAAACATGAATGAATGAATGAATTCTATCTGAATTGTATCGAGCATGTCTCATATTTCTTTCGAGAAAAAGTTATTTCATGATATATATCATTATATCACCCAGCCCTACCCCAAATATAGCTAGTTAACTTAAAACATATTTCAATATAGAAGTTGTAATGTGCAGGTAAAGATATTTCATTTTTGGATTTACAGAGGCTCACAAGTCACTGGACAGAACCTCCCTATTAGTTCACCTGGTATGGTGTTCCGGGACGAGAACGAGTGCTTCTGACTGCCGCTGCCCCACCATATGTGGTCTTCCCAGGATAGAAAGGAGAGTCTCCAAGCTGGCTTGAGTTTAGCATTGTGCTGTTTAATGTTGACTAGACGAAAAAGATTGATTTAAATATTAGGTCTATTTCATGATACTGTAAGACCAGTTTGTACTTGTTGGTGTAATATAGCTCCACAGTGAACTGAATAACTAATGGATTTAGAAAATTAAGCAAACTCAAGACTTTTTTTAAATCTGATGTTTAAATTCATACAAAATATTTTTCATGTTTCGGTGTTATGGTCACACAAAGCTCTAACTAACAATTCAAGATGAATGTGAGCAGAGTGATCACAATACATCTCCAAAACGATGAATAAAATGAATGAAAAGCTGATATTTTATATTACATGCACACAAAACAAATAACAGCATACAAATGCAAGTCTGTGTTATCCATGACTTCGCTGGTCACAAAAGCGAAATTCCACAGGAAGATTTTATATATTTAAGTGAGTCAGTACTGCAATGGCAGTCAAACACAGACACCATAATGCTGAACATTATGACAAAAATCTGTTCTGTCATCAAGTATGAATTAATATTTTGTGACACCCTGATATTCCAGTCTCAACGGACAGTCTCACAGATACTCACATTGGAGGAGGTTCCAAAGACAGAAAGGTTGAAGGCAGGTTTTTTCAGACTAGAATGGGTATGATGGGGCCCAGAGCTTGTTCTGTCAGTCTCGGGGGACCAAAGCTGGGGAAGTGACGCCGTTTTAGAAGTGGGGACATCTGAAAATCAAGAGAAACTATGAGTACAATGGTGTGAAAGCACATGTGCACAAACATATCCAAGTACCCCTGTATGAATATCTCAGAGAAATGCATCGTCTAAACTAGAGATGTCATGAGGACACCATTCCATATTATGAAGGAAAAAAAAAACAAAACAAAAAAAACATCGACACTCATTTTTTTATGAAATGGAAAAACCGATGCCTCCGTAAGAATCGGTACCATCGGTAGGCTACTACTCTTCCGGAATTGATGGGGCAGTATGCGCTGAAAGTACACATGCAACAGGTACAGCAACTTGTGAAAGAATGGCAACAGCTGCAGCAAATGCTCCACCTCGTCCATGCGCGTGCATTTCAGTCGGTGTGTGAGTGTGTGTTTGTGTGGGGGGTGCACGCACATGTGTTTCAGTCGATAACTGCCCGCATGCATCAGTTTCCATCCTACTTATAATACTATGGGGGTACACGGCGGTGCAGTTCGTGCCGTGTCTGTGCAGTCCAAGAAAGTGAAACTTTATGCTCATTTATCTTTTCCTACCTCCTGAAGCTTTGCAAACTTTCATTTGAGGAGGCAGGATGTTTGTCCTGGCCTATTATATATTATACATGTATAATAAGTCTAATGCAACAGTGATGATTTTTTTTTTGTATGAAATATTTAGTGTGGCAGCAAGGATTTTGCCGTGGCACTGTGCCACAGCAAAACCTTACCACCGGAAATGCTGACCTGTAAATAATGACTGCAAATGTTTTTCTTGGTTTAATGTGGAAAAAAAACCTATATATTATGCCTATAAATAACTTTAAAAAAAACAACATTAAATTATGAAAATGTTTACATTAGCAAACTATCCTTTAACAATAAAATGTGAATAACCTGAACAAATATGAACTGACAAAAGGACACAGCAGCTTTTATGACACTGCTACAGCTAGAAAAATATAATAATTCCAAACAGCCTGTTTCACTAAAATATTTTCTCCAGGTTTATGGTCGCTTGCACAGAGTACTACGGTATTTACATTGTGTGTGATCAAGTATCTCAAGGAAGAGCTCAGTGTCCTCTTTTTTGGAAATCAAAATATGGTCACCCTACTCAATACAGATACTCAGGACAAACTCATGCAAGTTAAAATGGGACCCTAACAAGTGAGCCTCAACTTTAAAAAGACACTTGATATGTGGAAAAGCCAAAAGGAGAGGAGGCTTTATGAAGTGAATGAAATTCAACAGTAAATCTAGTGACTGACCTCCAGAGAACCTGGACCATATATCACTGTAGTAATTTGTCTATCACTCACCAGGAGTGCCACCACTGACCAGTCTGGATCATATCACCCTGACATGTTTTAAAATCGTCATTCTTTCAGAATATTTACATTTGTTCATTGAACAATTCAGGAAATATGGTTGTGTTTCACTTTCTGTTTATGTGTGCCAATGGAGTATATGTGTGACATTGTGAATGATTTGATCTGGAAAATGAAGATGATGAAACAAACGACGTACTTTTTAAAATTAAAGTTTTGGTACAGGACTCAATCGTATAGCAGTGGGACTCAACAAAAAACCAGAAGGACTCAGTCTTTTTTGATGAACTGAGTTCCAGGACCCAGTTAACCCAATTTGTAGATTAAACATTGGGCTCGACATTGGCACCAGTCTGATGGCCCGATGCAGATTTTACAGCCTGGCCCATTCAGGCCACTGCTGATCTGAAATGATGACAACAAAAAACTACACCAGTGGGTCCGGGTTAGGACCCAGAACCCTTCCCATTCGGACCCGGACCTACAGCTGGTGGTGGAGCACTTCTATTTTAACCAGTGCAGCTTATGGTAGACTGGATGAGGGAATACACAGACCAATTGCATGCATGCATGTAGAGCCATCCCACGTGATACCACTCAGCCAATCACGTGTGTGCATTCAAAGCAGTAAACAGTGTGACTGACAGTAGGGCTGAAAGATATATCGTTATCATATCTATATCAAGATATTAACATTCAAGATATTAATAATTAAAAAGCAACGATATATCGATCCCACTGCTGCCATAGAAGCTGAGCTGAGCGCCTACATGCAGTCCTCCACAACTGACGACGAAGAGGACCCCCTTCTGTGGTGGAGAGCTCACAAAGTCAACTTTCCCTGGCTTAGCAACATGGCAAGAAAATACTTGTGCATGCAGGCCACCAGCTCTCCCTCAGAGAGAATCTTCAGTGCATCAGGCAACATTGTGAGTTGTGAGAGGTCCTGTCTGAAGCCAGACATGGTTAACAAGCCAGTGTTCCTGGCAAAGAATCTGTAGAAGTTGTGCTGTAACTACCTCCGTTCTGTGAGTAGCAAATGCATTTTCTGCAAACAGTTATGTTGTCTTTAGAAGAATATAATATGTTGCACTTCAATGCACTTTCAGTGTTTCACCTTCCACCAGCTGCTGCATATATTTTTTATTTATTGGTAAAGCAGAGCTGCAGTAAAATGTTTGATTTGTAATTTATTTATTCACACTTTATGTTAATGTTGATGACTGGCAGTGAGTTCTTATAAATAAAACTGCACTTTCCATATTCTTTTGTATTATGTTTGTATTTTTCTGAAAAATGCTTGGTTTTCACCGAACCCGTAGTCATATCGTATTGATAGAGATATCTGGCATGAATATCAATGTATGAAATTTTGTCCATATGGTTCAGCCCTAACTGACAGTGCATACAGATGAGAGACTTAGAGGCAATAGCAATATTCATTCATATGCAAATACTTAAAGTATTTCTTGTTTAAGTTTACGGGTTCTTATGATTCTTTTTTTTAACCATGGTATCGACTTAGGTATCAAGAATCATGATTTTAGTGGTATCAGTATCGATTCCTGACTTTTTGGTATCATGACATCCCTAATCTAAACTAGCATCTAGTTTGCATTACAAAAATAATGGACTGATCATGACAAAACCAGCACCATGTTCAACATGTGCTATTCTGTAATTACACTTGCTTATTTATGTGGTGCAACATGAAAAGAAAGGTTGTTGTTGGAGGGAGGGTTTCCTTTAGTCATGAATAAAGCAGTTGTTTATGTGCACTGTAGTAAAGACAGACCATCTGTTTGGCCCATTAATCTATGCCAGCAGGACACTATACACACTAATAGTATCAGCATAACTTGAATCGCATTGTGGCCAAACGCTAATATTAAGCTTCTCCACTAGGACTGTTTGGCTTTGAAGGAAACAAACTGCTCAAAAAAACCAACCAAAAATTCAAGTGCTGGGAAGCAATGTACAATTTCAGTATCCCCTTTGCAGACAGGACATTCAAGCCCTGTATGTCCGTTTTGAGAAACATGATTATGCTAGCTGGATTATTCAGACAGAAAAAATATAATACTGCCACATGTAAACGTCCTGTCCTGTATTCTCACTGCATGAACAGCTGTACAGATGCAGTGCCAACACAGGTAATAGGAGTTAAATGTCTGGAGTAAAAAAAGTAACTTGATGTTTTTCCATTGGGTTTAAAGACTGAATACACTTGGCAGTGTACAGTGGAAAGGGCAAAAAAACCCAAAAACAAACCATGACACAGTGGTCCCATATACACACAAGTGCTTGCAAAAACAACATGTAGCAATCAATAACTTGGATATGATCATTATCATGAATACTGGGATGTGAACAACATGATTTCTCTGTTCCATGTAAACACTATTATTTTGAATATCTATAATTCTGGGTAAGCCTCCTAACAGGAATGCTGGTGAGCATGTGAACAATGTACACTCAAGTGTATTCAAGTTAACAGTAGAGATCGACCGATTATCAGCCAGGCCGATTATTGGCACCGATATTTGGAAATTTGACATATATCGGTATCGGCCTTTTTTTAATCCAACGGGCCGATATTAAGAAATCAATTTAAAACTGGGTTATTTCGTCTTAGATCAGGGATTAAAGCAAAAATTTTTCATCTGACTGAAAATTTTCTTCTGGTCAAAATCATTGGCCACTATTAAAAATGATGCAATACAATACGACTATAGCGTACAAGTTTATATAGTCAAATTTGCCAATACTGTAAAACACACTGAATGGGAGAGTGTACAGGTGTAGAAGATTAGTAACATGGATAGAAAAAATGTCATGAGTGGTATTGGTGGGGGGTCTGGGGGTCCACCCCCAGAAAATTTTTAAAGCTTCAGGTCAATTTTGGTGCTCTCTGGTTAATTTTAAAGGGTATGAAAACCTTTGAAGCAAGTGAAAATAATAACTAGAAGAAAACCTTACTGCAAAAAATGAGTGAGGCTGCTTCATTTCTTTGCACCATGATCTAATTGGAGTTCCATCATCTCCCTTCTCATCAAGCCATGCCCACCTCCATCTATTTTTCACGCATCTCTCAATAGTTACCACTTCAGCACCTTCCTCTACAGACGTGTCCATGATGTCGTATATGCTAGCCAAATAATCTGTACGTTGTCAAACCTGAGTCCACAACCCCCCCCCCGCCAATATCATGTTCTCTTTTGATTGGAAGAAATTATATCAACTGAAGCAGAAATTATATTCCGTCACAGATACTCTCTGAGGGTATTTAAAATACAGTGGCTTTGCAAATACCAAGGGTGTTACTCATTCATTCAATTTTATCTTCGTACTGTACCACACAGATAGAAATAAGATTCAAAACGGGTCAAAATAAAGCACTTATGCAGTTGGGCGCGTAACCGCATAAAGCCGCAGCGCGCACAGCCGCACGCACAGGAAGGGCACATACACACAAACACACACACTAGTCATATACCGGCAAGAGGAGATAAGCTATGAACCCAAACATGAAGGTACCTGTAGATCAGTTCTGTCTTCTTCCCTTTTCGCTGTGGTTCTTTCATAATGAAAGCTACTTGTTCGCACTAAACTAAAGTTAGTCTGGAGGCTGAACTTGTCCATGTGTTTCTGAGGCACATAATGAGCAGCGTTTCCTTCCAAAGATAAATAGTCATCAATCTGTCCTCCCGACATAAAAATAAAGAAGTCATCTTATTATCATCACTGTTAAACCTATCAGCCCCCTGAGCGTGGCGTGCCTGTGTTAAACACCTGCAGACCCAGGACAGCAGACCCAGGACAGGATCGCGGTGCCGACTGGACTCCGTGAAACACGTGGGGAAGTTACTTCAATATGACTTTTTCCCCCCTCAATTTTTCCATTTGACGGAAATCCGTCGTGGTGACGGAGAACTTTAATCCCTGGCTTAGATGCAGCCGCGCCTCTCTCTCTCCTGCACTATCCACCCCACGCCCTCTGATTGGTTGACGTGGAAGCTGTCCTCACACACACAGACTGGGACTGACTTGGGATGAGACTGCATTCTACATACATTTTCTCCATTACTAATACATAGAGCGTTTAGAGCCAGACTGATGAACTAATGTAAAAGCTCATCAGACTCCACCTTAGCGTGCTTCCCTAAAACAAGTGAACTGAGTTTTTTACGCGCTCTCTCTTAATCCCACACACATGCTTTTCTATCACAGACTGTTTCCATCTCCATATTATCAGCAGTCTAATTCACACACATGTCGGGAGGTAATCTGTGTTAGCAGAGCTGCCGCTAATGTTTACTCTGCACTGACGTTCTTCTGAAACATTAGTAGTAGTTGTGAGATGTAGAGCACAGGGATGTTTAGTACAGTTTCAGAAGAGTTTTGTGCGTTTACCTTTGACATGTGTTTTCTCTCCAGAGCTTCTCACACGAGAAAACTTCGCCTCTCTGCAGTGTGTACCCTTCCGTGTCGAAATCCGACGCGGAAGGGGTACCCTCTGCGTCAAATAGTGCCACTACAGGGCTCTGACCATATGCGTCGATTTCGGACTATTTCGGATGAGGCTGTGTTGGTATGTAAAGTAATAGTGTGTGTTTGCGTTAAAGTCACATGAAGAACTCTACAACTCACAACTACTAATGTTGCTGTGAGCTTTCTAGTCCTATGATCTGAAAATTAAAGTGAAGATGACAGAGAGTCAAATTCAGAAGTGATTTATCTGAACATGGTGGAATATTTTAAATCCTGTGTGTGCTCATTAAAGCCCTAAAGGCTGTTTGTGTTCTGTCAGGAGTTTCACTGAACTCATAGCCACTATTATACTTTTTATATAGCTTTTGTCATATTAATCATTAATAATGTAGCAACATAGTTTTGAATGACAGGGTCCCTGCTATCACATGGTAAAATATAAAATTTAATAATGAAATCAACTAAAGGCTTCCCAAATGCTGTAATAAATTAAGTATGATGAGTTGAGCATATGTCAGCATGTGGCCCAAGAGTTTACAAGAGTCTCCCTGTATTTTTGTTGTGTTTGAACTTAAAACAAAGATAAGTCATTATAGTTATATTTCAATTTTACTTTATTTACTGTGGAAAAGTTTAAGGGAGCTATTTATTTAAGCTTTTATTCAACTTTATAAGAGATGCTTCTGAGTCTAGGAAATCCATGCACTTCTGGAGCTATTATTTTCTATTTGTTTGATTAAATAAACATGTTTTAGGCATTTAAACGAAGTTTAGTGTTTGCGTTATTCAAAATTTTTCACACCGATTTTTACACTTTTACTGCAAATGAATATCGGCTCCAAATATCGGTTATCGGCCTCCTCTAGCTACTAATAATCGGTATCGGTATCGGCCCTGAAAAACCCATTATCAGTCGATCTCTAGTTAACAGTAAACATAATGTCGATTAATATCCACAGATTGAAAACTTTTAATTCACTAAGACTTGGATATTTCCGGTATAATGACATGATACCTGAAGAGATACCCGAAAACTTAACAATATGCAACATCAGCACTTGTTTTCTGGAGCTTCCTCTGTACCTTTATCAGATGCTCGGGATGAAAAGCCGCTAGTTGTTGAAATATTATCATCTTCATGCTGTGAAAGGTTGTCCTTGATTTCTTTGACCAAGGAGAAGCCAGTGGAAAAGGGTCCAGGGGCAGAGGAGGTGGAGGGCTGGGAAAAGAGGCTGCTGGACACCCCCAGAGTTGGAGACGAGGCCTCCAGTGGGGGGAAGTGAAGATGAGAGCGGCTCAGAGGGGGTCGTGAAAGCACATTCTCCTGAAAGTTTAGAGATGCCCGGCTCGTTGAGGGCTCTGTGAGTGAGGGAAAATTATAGATGAGCACAGTAGTTCAGGTATGATACATCTGCCCTCATACCAGAAGATTACATTTCAAAACACTTGAAATTGACTAGTTTGGGTCACTCACCTGTGTTACTGGTGCTCGGCTCAGGGGAGTCACGTCCATCGAGGGGTGGGGCTCCCTCTTCACTGCCATTTGGAGGAGGCTGGAAATTCTGGTCTGTTCCATCTACAGTCCCTTCTCCTTCAGGAGCATCTCCATTCTTGAAATATTTCTGTAGCCAGGATGGAACGATGCTCTTTACTGTGTCTGCCACTCGACTGATTAGGCCTGACTGCTGCTGAAAAAAAAAAAAAAACACGAGGAGAGAAAAAAGTGAATCAAGAATTTGAAGGAAAACAGCATCAAACGAGGTTTCTGATCTTGTCAACATAAAATACTGTTGATAAGTATTAACACAAAACAACATGCACAGACAGCTGCTTATTGGCAGAATATTGTCAAAATGTATTTTCAGCAATTAATACTTGCTAATAAAACTCCTGAACTTTATGGTAATGATGTTCAATGAAATTAATTTTTGCAGTACTGAGATTTTCAAATATAGAAAGTGTACATTGCACAATTGTATCCTTTCTATTTAGTTGCTCAGATCTAGTTGAAATTTGGAAGCCATTTCTCCTCCCTGGTGAAAAGCAAAACACAAACTCAGTATGACAGAAACTGGGTCAGACGGTGTGTATGCCTTTAAGACACACTGAGAAACAGTCGCTGTTGGTCTGCACTGGGATAAGGTCTAATACATGGCAAAACTCCAGTTGATAGTAAAGATTGTTGTCTTCTACACAACACAAATAAATTATGGCATGGGGATATATACTTCACTTTTTTTTTTTAAATTTAACAAAAAAAAAAACAAAACACTTCTATATATCTCTCAGCCTCATACAAGTGTGGAACATCATATTTAGCAAATGTTCATAACCTCAGAAAACTGTAAATTAACTGCATAAACACGATCAACAGAATGTCAATACATTACCAAGTTTTTAGTTATTACCAAAATTTTTATCTTAGTGTTAACTTCCAATACATACTCAACTAAAACTAAAAGCAATGTCTTTCTGTCCAATGTTATATTGAAGTAAATTTTGTAGAAAGTGGAAATGGTTCGTAGCTTGCGCATCATTGTAAATGTGCCTGTTTTAAGTTAAAATTTCTGGTAGAACTCATATGGGCCTCCAGCATACTACTTATCTATAAAATACACCTTTTCAGCTACGCTGCACTTTAACCTATGTGTAAACACACTAATCATTAACTCTTCAAGAGATGGTGGAGCAACCAGCACAATTCTGGTTTACACAGTGCCACCAGCCATCTGTAACTTTAGGACTGTTTGTTTGTGGCAACAGTTAAAAAAAATGTTGTGGATGGTTGATACACAATGTAATTAAAACTGGAACACAGACTGAGAGAACATACCAAAAACTGAGCAGATCACAGGATCCCCACACATATTAGGGGTGCACGATTTTGGCCAAAAATAAAATCCAGATTTTTTCTTCTAAAACCTCAATTTTCAAGTAAAACAACAAAAGACAACAGAAGTCAGCATATCATATTCGTGAACAGCCCACAATGCAAGGCACTGCTCCCTACTTCAAATCTGTGATGGTATCACGTGATGGGCCTACTGAAGTGATAGCAATGTAAGTCAGTAACAGGTATCAGTCATGTGTGCGTGCATGCGTGGACCACATAATGAGTGATCCCTGTGCGGTTATATTTAAATTGGGGGATCCGTGTGTGGAAGAGACTAAACCAGGACACGCTGGAGAGATTATATCCCCGGAGCTGGTGGATGTGGCTGGGGACAGGGCTGTCTGGGCTACTCTGCTGAGGCTGCTGCCCCCGCAACCCGGACCTGAATCGGAAGAAGATGGTATGGTATGGATCCCTGCGGGACAACATAAGACAAATGTTCCCCATGCAGTTATATTTGAATTGGGGGCTCCGTGCTTGAAACCACTGCTTACATTGGCAACACTACTGCGGGCCCATAACAGATATAATGTCTATGGTCATTACACGGACTTCTGTGAAAGACTGCTGTCACAGATAGGAGGAGGAGCCTACAGTTTTTCCAAGGTCCATTTTCTGTGTGTATTCATAACATTTAAGTACATGAACAGAAGTGGTCTTCAATTTTAGTCTGAAAGTTAACAGCAACCTTTTACTGTCTGTAATTATTTCATGTTCACTTAAAAAAACAAAACAAAAAAATCTGGAAAAAATTAGGCAAGTTTCCAAATTATTTTAATGGTATAGGTCAAAAATTGACCAAGAAGTTATTGTATAAATCTGGCAAATTTGTTCTCTTGTTTTGTGAATTCATTTAAAGACAAAATTCATATTATAAAGGGCTGAAAAAAGTGGCCAACATGAAGAACATTTGGCCAACATGAAGAACATTTTTAAAATGTACAGTCTATTATTGGATCAGGATAAAGGGGAAAAACTCAACCTAAAATTAACTTCACTGCTTGAGAAGCAATGTAATGCCATTCTTTCAATGACAATTTTGACTTTAAATCTAATGGTGGTCTGAATTTCATGTATTCTTTAACAGGGTTCCTACAGCTTTCTGCAAGTTAAATTTAAGACTTTTTAAGACTACTTAGAACATAATTTAATGCCCATTTCACGGCCATACTGGCAAAAATTTGTGACTCCTAGAATTTAGGAAAATGTATTTATTTACTCCAACGCCTTGATTCCCTCTGTTCTGAGTCATTTCTGATCGAGGGCTGAAAAGTTAGTGATAGTTGTTTCCTACTTTCAGTATATAAATTGTTGGGTTGGAATGGGTGGAACTGAGTAGATTATTGTTACTTTCCTTGCATCTTGGACATTTCCCAGACACATTTATTTATTTAACCTTTATTTAAACAGGTGAGTTAGTTGAGAACTGATTCTCATTTCCAATAACGACCTGGCCACATTTAAACACAATACAGCCAGCAAGTTTATGGCAACATAACTTAAGACCTACCTTAAAAAATGCAATGCCTTTTAAAGACTTTTTAAGGTATTAAATGCAGATTTGTAAATTCAATATTTTTTTAAAGACTTTTTAAGACCCCGCAGGAACCCTGCTTTAAGATGCTCAGCGGCCTATTTTCTCCTCAGATCTACACCAACATCACAGATGACCTATTTTGACCTCAAAATAACTAATCTCACCAAAAGATATGGCACTTACTTCCCTAGAAATTAGATTGTGACTTTTAGTGACTTTACTTAATTCCATAGCTTTTAAAGCTTTTTAAAATATACAACCATGGGAATCCTGACATCAACCAAAACTCAGTGTGTATGTTTTTACTCGGTGATCAGATCAGGTGGAGAGATTAATGCTAAAATGTCTGACTTGTGGTTATAACTTGCAAGCAATCACACAAATCAGACATCTACTGTGTGCTCAACACATCATGCTCCTTATTTATTAGAGTTATGCCAACTAAGTTTACCAATTAATTTTGTATGAAAAAAGCAAACAAGATTTGGATAATTGTGGCTTCCAGTTCACTCTAGCCAAAACACCTTTGTTTCAAGTTACATCTAGTCAACTATGTGACAGCTACAAGATGTAATCATGACAAACCTAACAAATGACTTTGCATTTATACATATATAAGTTCATGTTTGTACTGGTTAGCTGTAGAATAAATTGCAATGTTCAGTGTTGCAATGGTTTATTACACCATTGCAACAAACCAGTGCTAGAAAGTATTGTTTAATTCAGTCCACATCTACTGATCAAAGGTATAGGGATAGTGATGAAGTGAGATGTGTCTAAATTTAACTCACTCACACAATAGCTATATCCAACCACCAGAGTGTGAAAGGAAAATTACTTGAATATGCCTCACACTATTCATTCTGAACCAAAATAAAAACAGTTTACGACACTTAAGTCACACTCACATGGTATTATACACTCTAAACCAAAACAGTTTACAACACAATATGAAGTAACATGTAACTTCAGGCTGAACTAAACTGGATGATTTTGTAAATGTTTATAATAATTTGTCAAATAAGTAATATAAATGCGGAAAACTGGAGCCAAGACAACGGCTTCCTTTCCGAGTTTCATGGTAAGTTTTCCTGAAGAAACAGCGTGGAGTGTTCTCCACTGATAACATAGCGGTTGATAACCAACACTTTATGCCCCACAAATTCACAACTTGTAAAAAAGACCGTTCTTGTCATTTTAATAAAAAGGGTATTCACTTCGGCCACCGTCCAATCAGAGGCCAAACCGGTAAATGTAATATAACAAAGCATTAAAGTTATGTAGAACTAAAATATTCTCCGCGGCTGGAAAACGTAGTTAAGTGGATTTACCAAAAATCAGTGAACGCATTATCTTTTGTTTACATTGGAGAAGCATTTCAAAAGCAAGCATTCAGTTGATATTCAAGCAACTAAAGCCCTCTCTGGCAACCATGTGGGTTTCCAGTCATCCAATGATTCCTGCGCAATCTAACTGGCTGAGATTTGGCTATCATTAGCTAGCAAGACATTCAAAACATTTACTGACACCCCAGAAACGTAATAGTAAAAAATATTTGCATGATCAGTGGCTACACATAGCTGTGGACAGTTATGAATAAGAATCACACAGTCATGTCACTTGCACAAGCGACATTATAAAGTCTCCAAACTTAAGCGAAGACAACAATGCGCTGCTCACTGCTGTTAGCGTGCTAACTAGCATTAGCTACACAGCTAATATTTAGAATTCTACTTCCTTGCTTTCCGCTAACTTTGCTAGCTGCCAAGAATTACCTTATTGTGAGCCCCAAATCGGACAGGCGTAACTTCACTTAACCAAGCACTAGTTTATTACAGTGAACAACTGTATGTACCACGACACGAACTGTCAAGTCCGTCTAGTTTTTCTATCCAACAAACCAGCTTGCTACCTCGGTAGCATTTTCTGAACCTGCTAACAGCGCGTGGAGGCCACGAGCGCTAACGGTAGGCCATGAAATGTCTCTAACAAAACAATAACAACGTCATATATATTGTGGCACCGCAGTCACCGCAATGTCCTCGCCCGTGGCTTTTCTCACGAAAAATTTCACTTGATTTACCTGTTTACTCTTGGCGTAAGGTTTAGAGGCGATATGATATCTCCTGCTTCTGATTTTCCCTCCACCCGTGGCCGCCATGGCTCTTTCGTCTGTCTATCGGTGTTTCGGCGCCGGATAGCTGTCATCCTGCACAGTAGCTCGTCACAAAGGAACTATGGGAAATGTAGTGGCAGTTCATCGGAAAAACAATGGATTAGCTTTGACAATACTAAACACATTACTGATGTTATGAATGATGTTTATCCCTCTAAAATGACTCATTTTGTGAATATTTCCTCATGTAGTAGCTTTACTGAACTTTGTTATGTAATCTTTCTTGTATCAGACAAAACAGAATGTTGCAACCATTAACCATTTTTTTCCCTCGAATTAATTTAATTTTAAAAAGTAGAGCTGAAAGGGTTTCATATTTTTAAAAAGTTGTACTGTAAAATATTTTCCCAAATACTTTGTATCTTATGTACTTTGCTACATAAGATAAACTACATTTCCCTTTTCCCCTATATGTGCATAACAAACATTTCCACTTAAAACGTTTATTTTTTTGCACTTCCTCTGTCATATACTGTGAGATATTTAGATCTGATTATTTGAGTTTATGTTTTGTCACTTGTTTTGGAGATTTTCAATGAAAAGGTCTTAAAAAGAAAACATGAGACTATATACTTTGTGTTGGCTTTTTGTCCACTTCACAACACAATGAGCAGGTAATTTTTTTTAATAAAAGAATAAAATGCAAAAATCAAACAGATAGCTCAAATAGCTACAGAAGCACATTCAAATGAAATGCAACACAAAAGGAGAACATAAAATGAAAATACACTCATTTATCTTTATCTTATCTTTTGTGTTATATATTTAGAAAAAGGCATCACAGTGAAAATTAATTTGAATTAGGTGCATTACAAAAGTCTGTCAGTCTGCCCCAGGGCAGCTGTGGCTACGAATGTAGTTTACCACCACCAGAGTGTGAATGTGAGAGCAAATGAATAATGGGTCAATAATGTAAAGTGCTTTGGGTGTCTAGACAAGCGCTATATAAATCCAATCCATTATTATTATTATTATTATTATTATTATTATTATTATTATTATTATTATTATTAATATTAATAAAAGTAAAAATATTTTCACTGAGCCACACGTCTCAAGGCCAGGAAAGACAATAAATCTCAAGAATTGACATAAAAATTATTTTTAAAAAGTGTATAAAAGCAAGCAAATACATAAAATGTTCACATATCTTTAACACTCTTTCGTGCATTATGATCTGACAAAGATGATGAAGTGACACTGGCAAGTGTCATTTTACAATCAAAAGGCATTTGTAGTACATGAGCAAAAACAATGTAAAATTGTAGAATACACTTGGACATTAAATATTAAACTGTTCTGCATTCTTCAAAAATAGTTAAGACAGTAAAATAGCTTACGGAACAACTGATTACTGCACTGATTAATTTGGAAAAGACTCAAGTGAAGAGCTTGTAAGAATAATCACTTTACTTCAGTGATTATCATGTGCAATCGATTCACCACGGTGCTCTTGTGTTAATTGACACGGTATATAGACACAAACAGACACAACCACAAATTATAAAAAATATTGCAAATCTTTACAGTTGCAGTTGAAAAAGAAAACAGTTACAGGTGACAAGTTAGCTGTTCATCCAGTGATATGAAACTATCTTTTCTGATGATTGGATTTTCTTGAACTGCATATCATGCACATATAGGAGTGCTGCAATGAATTCTAGATGAGTGTGGAATGGCATCAGCTTGAGCTGTTGTTACATAAATAAAATTACTCCGACAATATAAAAAACCTCTACCATTCTCAGAAATAATGATCAAATTATAACGCTATTTATCTCAGACTACATTCATATTCAAAAACAGAAAAGAGAAAGTGCTAAAATTATACACATGCGGTAAATATGAACTTCCCACTGGAAACAACCAATTGGTAAAACATCCTACAACATGACTGCCTTCAGAGGAGTATCTGTTTAAGGTCACGTCATAGCCTTCTTTCCACATTAAACAAACTAGTTTCTAATACACAAAGCCCTTAGCCTACACAACCTCTGCAAACCTTATTCCTATTGCAAGTCCTTGCCAACAATGGTGAGTTAGTGCAGTTAATGTAGAGGCTAAAACATTATTGATACTCCCAACCCTTTCTAAGCCTGGTAAAGGCAACATCATCCAAAAAATATATACTATTTTGAATAGTAACAACCTACATTTGTAGCTACTCAGTCAACCCAAAACATTACATCATTTTTCAGCAGCATTACATTTAACAAAATGCTTGCTAAAAGTGTCAGACTACTGAAACAGTATTGTTTGTTACTGTACACATCTTTCTTAAACAGTGTAGCTCACAGCTGGGAAGCTAATCAGTACACAGTTTTTTTCAAACATCAGTACTAAGCTCGAATTTAACACTGTTAGTTAAAAATGTGCCTACCCGTGGATATAATGATATTAGTCAGTGTCGACAACACAAGCCATTAGCTCACCAATTAGCTGTTAGCTTAGTAAGCTAATATAGTTGAATATTTCAACTTGTTTTGCATCTTACAGTTCTATTTCAGCACATTACAGTTATTTTCCAGATTCTCTCCAGATCTTTTTATACTTCTAATTTATAATGTATAGTGTTTGCTCTTGTGTGGTATTTGTTTTTTACTCATGTTTGCTGTGGTACTCTATTATTATAGTATGTCATACTGCTGCTACACTGTAATTTCCCAGTTTGGGATAATAAAGTCCTTCCCATCCATCCATCTATCTATCTATCTATCTGACTCTGGACCATGATCTGGACAAAATTATGTTACACAGCATTTAAGATTAACTCTGCCCCTAAGTTATGTGTTAAATGCAGTGACATCATGCACATTGAGTTTTGTGGTGTAAACTGGTTTTAGAACTGGACCACTATGATAACTCTACAATGCCTTGTATTAGACATATTTACCAGTGCAAACATTATTAAGTGCAGCAAGGTTAAGAAAAAGGATTTAGGGTGCTCTTGAGGTCACCATGTTGATGTTCAAGCTTAGCTGGTTTACTTTTTACTAACAAAATAAGGCCACTTTACTGTTTCAAAATGAAGAGCACATTCATCTTTCACAGACACATATATTGAATGCTGCAGGGCATTATGGCAACAGTCTTACAAATACATTAGTCACACAAGAAAATTATATGGCATGATAAGGCCAAATCAATTTTATGACCATAACACAAAAAAATAATCATTTAAGGTTTAAGGTGCATGACTTCCAAGGAAAGTGTGTGTTGGAGGGTGGGTCAGATGAACTCTTTGTTCTCTCTTATTCTTTGTTTTTTTTGTTCCATGACAGAAAATTATTTGGCCCATATCTCTATGCCAGACAGACTTAGCTTCATCTCCAAAAATGCCAAAAAATGTAATTACCATTTTCATCTGAAGCAGAAGTATTGTGTCAAATCAGAGTAATGATGTTAACATACAAAGCAGACAATGCACAAATAGTTTAGTGAAATCCTCACACTTGTGGTCTTGAAACCTGAGGTGTCCTTGTCTGAAACTGAGACAAGAGTGAGTCGAGAATGAGATAAGATGAGGCCTTTAAAATTTGGTCTTGAGATACTAAGGCCAAAACCAATCTCAAGCGCTATAACAAAAGTCAGCACCTGTATTGCCCTTTACTCGCTTTTTCCTCCTTGGCCATCCACGAACTTGTTCCTCCCAGAGCCTTTCCTCCGTTTAACTGGTTGTAACTTTCTTGAAGACTCCTTCTCAGCTATTTAGGAGAAAAGACATAATTAAAAAATATATAAAAATAAAATTATCTGGAGTTTCTGGAAGGATGCCTGTCTGGCAGCCTGTTACTGAACTGACCTGCAACGCCATCTGGGATGAAACCACATGAGTCAACAGCACTGCTGTCTTCAGTTTGTGGAGAAACACCCTACAGCAGAGGGAAGCTGCACTTAAGCAACATTTCTGACTAAAACTAAGATATTCAGCTCTCATTTTCAGCTATACAATTAGATGAAGAGAACTGGTTTGCAATATGTAGCCTATATCTGGATTAGATTTGCGTAGATTATACACTGGTGAAGCTCTGTGTAAACAGAACCAATCAATATTAGTTAAGTTATTGTAATGACCTGCAAAGTCTCACCTTCATTTTATTTTGCTCATACCAGACCATCCCATTCAGGCAGAGAAGAGTGATGAGTGCCTGAAGAAGAAAAGAAAAATTCCATGTGGTTGTTTATGAGTCAGGTAGGCCACTTAGCTTAGTTTTGTTTTTATTAAGACACAGGATAAATACCCTAAGTGTTAAGAAAAACTTAAATCCTTGCCCACTGAAACTTAATATGAGTAGATTTAAATATGTAAAATGTATATAATGCAGTCTAAATATTTAATATAACCTAATTCATTTCACAACAAAATTAGACTCAAAGTTGTTACAGAGGTGTAAAACATGCAATAAAATTCAGTAAATATTTCATAAAAATGGACTTGGTAAAGTTTCATTTGATTTACAAATACAAATGATAGCAATGGTGAAGCAAAAAACAAAATTATTATAAAATGTTAAAATAATGAAGTAACTAATTAGTTCAATAACAGATTAATCAGTTTGAGTGATTTTCTTAATTCCAGCTTCTTCTGTATAACTATATTCTAGTTTCTTTACACATCTGTGACAGTAAATTGAATATCTTTGAAAGCACTACCAAACACTGATTCATATTTTTCACCTTTTGATATTTCATAGACCAAACAACTACAATAATGTTTATGTGCAATTGTATGCTTTATCAAAGAAATCAAGACATCAGAAAGCTCTGTATGTTTTGTGACATAAATAGGGGTATAAGGGTATGATATTTTCACAGGAACTTCAGCCACACAGTATTGATGCATCTGTTTTGGACTTAAAACACAGTCACTTGGATTTTCTTACCAGACAGAGTAGCCAGAGGAGGACATAGCGGATCTGTGTTTTGGAGAATAAGTCATGACCGAATTTCACACAAGCAAGAGCCTCAAGGAAAGCAATGGCCCTGGGGAGACGAGAAAGAACAGGTAGAAAGATGGCTGGGAATTGGGGCACAGTATTTAACAATTGCCCCCTCTCTTGGCAACATGATTTCATTGCAATGGTGATTCTCTGACATATGACCTCTAAAATGCATGTGCTTTGTATTTGTGCTTATTCAAACACATATTCATTTACTAGTACACCAGGGTTGTTGTGGTTTTTTTTAGCGTTAACATTAAACCAGATGGGTGAGTCACAAAAAGAAGAGCATCTCGATCTTAAGTGTCTCAGACAGGCAGAGATATCTAGTCTTGTTGCTATAGAAACTGGAGCAGACTGGGGGCATCAGCAGCTTTGTGTAAGAGATGAGGTCAATAACTAAAGAATGTTATGAATTTAAATGGGCCAGAAACAGAGCTCTTACAAAACTGAATGTGAATCAAGCTACCCTAAAAACATATTGGATTTCAAGTGTTCTTCCATGTCTTTGAGCATTAGGTGCTTTATGGTTTTCATGTTTAAAGCAGTGTATGACTCTCATCACAAATTTTTTAAAAATTTGTAAAACCCGAGTGACAACCTAATTATCATTAATCCATTACTATTTCTGTGCTTACACACCTGAATCACTTCCCTCATGGTGAACAACTTCGAAGATGCAACAAGTTTTTAAAGAAAACTTAAAGGCCAAAATGCATTAAAAAAAAAACCGTAAATGCTTTACCCGCTAAAAACAACAAAAAGTTGTAATAGGATGAAAATTACAAAAGACAAGATGAAAATCATGCAAAAGACAAAAATAACGTAAAAGACCAAAAAAATTGTAAAAAAACATAAAAACTTTAAGATCACAAAAAAATGCAGCACTTAAGAAATTATGAAAATAACACAGAAGATATAACAAGAGTAAAAAAAAATTGAAAACGCCATAAAAGACATGACAAAGACAAACTGAAAACTGAATGGTTTGGACTGAATGAAAGCATAAAAAAATAATATAAAAGATGTAATAAATGATGGACAAAAACAACATAAAAGTGACAAATACCATGACTTTAACAAGTAAAAAAAAACATTGGACTAAATAGGATGAAAATTATATAACAGACATAATAAGATGAAGAAACAAAAATGCATAAAAAAGCGAAATAGATTAATAAGAAGTGTTTAAAGCAAAAAACATGGAAGATTTTTTAAAAAAGGAGGAAACCAGCATGAAAAATGATTATGACATTAAAGACATAGGATGATAAAAACAATGCAAAAGAAAAAAGAAAAGAAAAGAAATGGTCTCACAAGATGCAATGAAAATGTCAAAATTAATGTAAAACAACACAAGAGTCAGACAGAAATTATATGAAAGGTGTAACCAAACAACCAAAAACACCTGTAGCTCACATTGTGATTTATGGGTATTTTTCTCATGTTCTACATTTCCATTTAGCATGCACTGGCTTTAGTACCACTGGGTCAAAATAAAGTATAAAAAGAGCCCAAATTCCATTCTTATTCACCAAGACATTGTTATTTATTTGTGATGCTTGTATCTTTCTATTGTACAGTACTTTGGTCAGCTCTGGTTGTTGTAAAGTGCTTTAGAAATTAAAAAAAAACCTGATTGATTGACAAAAACAACATAAAAAGCTACCTCTCTTTTTATGCTGAAAAGTATCATGACAATGGTATTTATTGTGACATAAAATTCTATAAATATTGTTACTGGTTATTGTTATGGTATCGTCTAGCCCTACTTAGATTAAGTGACACAATATTCTAATAATTCAAGATTGAAAAGGGTAAAAGCAACTCACCCAAACACCCAACATTGTGTGCCAACTCGTTTACACTGAGTGTCTGTCAGGTATGCATAATATTGTCTGTAAAAGGATGAAGACAAGAGGCAGTTTGAGAGGCACGCAATTGCTCTGGCTCACAGGATGCACTCTGCTGGAATAATCCTGTTTCACTCTTACCTATGTGTACCTGTCCCCATTGCCACCTGAAAGGTCAACAATTTTCAAACTGCAACTACATGCCGAAAACATCAAAATCTGGGGAAGACACATTGGGTCTTATGTGATGTTTAATTTTGTAGAGATTTACTCATTTTAAAACCACAACTCAACATCCCACCTGCAAGTGTTATGCCAAAAAACCTCCGAAAGACACAGACTGGCTGTAGTTACATGGACCAGATTTCTTCAATTTGGTTGAAATCATTCTGTTCAGAGATTACAAGTTAAGTGGACACTGATCCAATATGATGTGCATTTACCTGCTCAAAACATGTAATCAAAATGGGAACTTTTTCAGATCAAGTGTTATTGAAATTATTATTATTATTATTATTATTATTATTATTATTATTATTATTATTATTTGGCAGAAATATGAGATGTTTTGGTATTTCAAGCCTTTTGACCATCAAGGTGTTCTACAGTCCTTTTAAAAAAATTTCCCCTTCTCTAGGTTTCTGGGCCTAGTGTTATCCCAACATGGGTAAAGCATGAGCAGAAAGAGAGAACTGACGGAATAAAGATAAAGATTAAAAGTTAACTCACTTTATTACTTATCCTAATACATATACTGACTTGCATTAGCGTTAGTGATTAGCATTATGTACTCAGGGACCAACTCTGGACCTTCATCAGTACCTTGGTCAATGGCACTTACAGAAGAGTTAACCTATATGTATCTATTTCTGAAGAGAAAACTGGAGGACCCAGAGGAAACCCAAGGAGGGAAAAGGTAAACTTAACATAGAGAGGACCTGGTCCATTTGGGAATCAAACAACCTCTAGTGGTGAGTTTGAAGCACTAATTACTGCACAGTCAAATGGTTAATATTTTTTCATTGATTGGATTATTAAAGGTCCTGTACAGACTTTCTGCGTGATCTTAAAAAAGTCTCATTTTTAGATATATGCCTGATTATAGTCCACAATTTAAAATGAGATTATCAGCACCAAAATAGGTTATTTCCAAATGCTATTTCCAGCTTCCTTGATCAGGTCAGACTTGACTGGACTGATTTACGGTAGACTTACGTCACTATGACAACACCACACCAACCGGCAGAGTTTAGTAGTGAGACGTAAGCTGAAGGAGTGAGGAGTAAGATCTGTCCTTTTTCCTAAAGAAAAGGATTTCTTGGATTTATTTTGTTGTAATGGTGGACACTGGAACTAGAGCTGGACTGGCAGAAAGAAAAAGAAAGTTAAACGGGAAAGTGAAAAAGCACAGACTAAAACACCGGTAAACCTCTACATTGAACTGATGGAGAGAACTAAGGGAGTTAAAGGAATCAAAACAGACCTGGGGCCTCATGTATAAAGACTTGCCTGGATTTCATACTGAAACCTGGCATATGCCCAAATCCAGAAAAGTCCATATGCACAAAAAAATCCAGATGTATAAAACTGAACGTACACCCAACTCCACGTACATTTCCTTTATACATCTCAATCAGCGTGGAATTGAGAGCATATGTTGGAGTACCAGACTCCTCCCTCTCCACGCCCACATTTAAATATGCAAATTAGTATAAACTGGGTCGGCACGTGGGATTCCCTCTGGGATTCCCTTCTCTGCGTGATCAGATGATGACGTCAAGGTGGACGCAAAGCGGAGGTCAAAACAGGCGGAAGAAGAAAAGAGACGAACTGAGACTGTTTGAGCAGAGAGTCGACGATATTTTGGGTGACACTTTTCTCACAGGGCTGACTCGGATCACCCCCAAGGTAAACATATATTTAGTATTTGTGTAAGTCACACATGAGTTCATTCTATGGGTCATATAATAGTCTGATCACAGCCAAACTAGATAAAAGTTCATGTGTAATCATGTCAGGAAATCAAAGAGGAAATCAAAGACTTTGACTCATGTTTAATCACTCAAATTATTATTTTCCAACAATGAGACAGAAGACGGTCAGTATCATCCTCCTGTCACAGAGGCTTCCTGTTGCCTCCCCGGCGTTAGCTGATCCTCCGGTCCAACAGCCCGCTGCTGATGCTTGTCCGACCAGTGTTCTGTCGACACCGGCATGGGTCCAAGCTGACCCGAGTCACCAGAGGACATCGTGAGGACAATCGGCATGTCTATGAGCGACTGGACTGACTAATAAATGTTCTCAAAGACATGAACACTACATTAAATGCATTTATCAACCAATGAATTTTGTGTCCTTGTCTCTTTATATGGTTGTTGCTTAATGTCCTCCTGGGCAGGATTGGCATTAATGGGTCCAGGGTTGGTCTGGTTGGTTCTGGTTCTGGTGGTGGATGTGCTGCTCTGACAGTAGTAGGTGTGTTCATTGTTCATTTGTGTATCTCTGATGTGCACATTAATCAGAGGAATGACCTTTTCACATTATTAACAGTATCTCAGTGTCACCTCTACGTGTTGCCAATGGTTCCAAAGCACTAGAAACGTGCGTACACCAGCTATGGAGTTGGTGTGGAGGACCGTACATTTCCATGGTCATTTCAGTCTTTATACATCTGAGCGTGAGCATGGAAAAGGGCGTACGCCAGGTTTTTGTGCGTACGCACGCTTTATACGTGAGGCCCCTGGAGTTGGCCCTCTTCCTTCTACACAGGTATAGAATGCTTCTGTTCTTTATTTATATGCATTGGAACATTGTATTTTACTATAGTGGCTGTTGGTAGTTCAGTCAAACACTTAGTAAACACTTCTGTGTTAGCCACACGACTAGCTCTTTGGCACCGGTAATCTGTTTGATTTGGAGCATTGTTTCAGTCCCAAATTAACGGCTTTGTAAGGTGAGACTGAAATGGTTCTGTATAGAGTTGAATGTTCATGCCAGGGCCTGGATACTAAACTGTCCGTTAGGAACAAGACAATTATAAAAGCAGAATACTGTGAATGCAGAAGGCTGAAGCAGCTAGTGATGAACTGCTAATGCAGAATGATGAAGATGCTAAATGACTGAAGTCATTTATGAAAATGCTTGAATACTTTGTGGAAAAGCTAGTGCAAATGTACATTACTGGGACACGTCTTAGAACATCAGTCTGTGAGTAACACTTAGGAGCTCCAGAGTAAAAGAGATATAGAAGCAGGAGTTGGACTTTCAAAGTTTGGTTTCACTTTCATTTTCACGCCAGTTACTAAACTATGCTACAAATGGACTTTATGTTTAGCTTGTTGTCTCATTTCAAACATCACTTTGCACCCTGGAAGTTGCTGTCTTAAAAAAAGAAATGCTGAGTTGTAAAGAGGATCTGCTCTTCAGTCATTTGCTTCAAAACGCCTTGGCCAGAGTTATGTCCTTATGACAGTAGGCGCTAGTGCTCATGGGAAGCGGAGTCTTTGTCCCTTAAAAACACCACCGATTCCGGCCGAAGGTGTCGCTGCAATCCACTTTAAACAAATTCTCTGTTCAGGACCTTTAAATGTTAACAATGCCCAATCATCCTGATTAAAAATTGATTCTGATCAGACCAGTCTGTTTGATTAGGGTGGATACAGGAGGTGTTTTTATTCTGATTGGGCTATAATTCTGATTATTAGTCCAGTAACAGGGTCAATGTAAGCACAGTCCTTGTCGCTGTGTCATGTGCTCAGTGCCACTTACGACTAGTATGAGTCATTTGAAGACATACAAGTTGGCCAAACCGCCTAGTGTTTTCCCTATTCCAGAATAATAGTTAATGGTGCCAGACCTATCTCTAGCACCGGCATGGTGCCAACAAGGGGTTGTACACACCGTACAGTGGGTGCAGTGATGACTCCAATGAGAAGAATTCGACACCAACTGAGAGGATGGGATGCCTGGAAGACGAAGATGTGCTTGAGGAAGAACGTGTTCAACTCTGTCAGCTGTGTGTATGAAGAATGTAAAAAGCATATACAAAATATTAAAGAGGACTGGCTGATTCAGTCAACATCATCCATAGCATGAAGGATGGGAGATCTTTTATAGAATATATCTATGAGTAATTAAAAAAAAATACAATTTGGCCATTAAAACAATTATAAAAACCAGGGAAAACTATTAAGGTCAAAGCCTACCTGCCACAGGATCATGAAGAGGTAGATTCCTGCCAGCCTCTGGAAGGAGGACTTTGGGTCAAACCAGCGCACATAAGTCCAACTCGCAGGGGTAAACTGGAGCACTGCTCGCTTTATCTTCCCTGTAGTGGAGTGGATTTCCCTGGAAAAACACCATTTCTGAGTTTTTGACAGAAAGATATACATACTGTGTAGTTTTAAAGGAGCTATATTAGGTATTCATACTTTAAAATATAAAAATGAAAGTGTTTAAAATAAAGAGTTGTGACATCATTCCACAGATCTGCAAATGTATGTATTGAAAACTACACTTCCTGGTAGAGGGGGACCCACATCTAACCCTTCAAGAGTATGGATCAACCCCAGCTCTAGCATTTTCTTTTGTCTGATGGAGCATGCAGCCTGGAGACTGATTTTAGACCACTGACATTGTTAATTGAATTATTGTTTTTCCTCTGTTTAAGATTTTCATCATCTCTATCCATCATGTGTGGAAACCTATAATGAATCCTGCTAAAAATTGTAATAAAATCATCAAACTTAATCCCTGACCACTTCATACTTGACCGTGTGCCAAAGGAGAAGCTTTAAGTATCTCAATCTCAAATAACCCTTTACACTATCGTACATAGTTTTGTCAGTATGTGAACACTAGAGGGTATAGAAAGTCACTCTATCAGTCTCAGTTGGTGAGGAACAGGCCAATGCCAAGTTGAGGATGAGAACCAGTAAGACACAACTTCTACAGTCAAATGTGACAAAGTGATAAAGGCTAGATGCACGTCTGTGGTTTTCAACACTGTGCACAACTCTAAATGAGAAAAATGGAGTTTGATGCTGAAATGACAGTATTTGTTTTACACTGGTGGGTATGACTATGACGCTTAAGAGGGTCTAGAGTTATTAAAGGTTAAAGCTGCGTATGACTTTCATCACCAATTTTTCAACAAATCTGTAAAACCTGAGTCATAGCCAAAGTATCACAAATCTGTAAGTCTTTCTGTGATTACGCACCTGAATCTTCCCTCACGGTGAACAATATTGAAGTGTACTCCACCATAAACAATCCATTTGTTTACAAACAGAGCCGGTAGGTCACTCGGGCATTTTTGGAAATTTGTCGGGACGTGCATTGTGTGAAGCGCAGCCGCAGTAGAAAGAGGTAATGAAGCCATTTTTGTGTTTGTTGCCGCTGCAGCCATAATGTGGCTGCATGGCATCAAATACAATAGAAAAATTAAAAAAGATAAAAAATATAGTCAAATTTGTTAAAGTGACTAAAAGTGACAAAAAATAGCAATAATAATGATAAAGTAGCAAGTGTGCAGTAGGTGACTTTTATAAATGTGCAACTGACATTGACAGATGCAAAAAGACTGCTTAGAGCAGGATGTAATTCAAGCCAAGCTGCTGTTGTACAGTCTGATGGCGGATGGAATAAAGGAGCATCTGAAACGTTTAGTCCTGCACCTGGGTGGGATAATCTGCTGGCTTAATGAGCTGCCCATCAGCACTACCTCATCATGCAGACGTTGAGAAGGACTGTCCAGGATTGTACAGATTTTGTTCTTCACCCTCCTCTCAGCCACCACATCCAGACTGTCCAGATCCAGTCCCATCCCAGAACAGGCTTTCCTCACCAGCTTGTTGAGCCTGTTGCCCGCACCAGTCCTAACCCCACCCCACCAGCACACTACAGCATAGAATAGTGCAGTGGCCACTATGGGCTGGTACAAGGTTTTGAGGAGCCCACTGCAGACACCAAACGGCCTCAGTCTCCTCAGGAAGAACAGTCTGCTCTGGCCTTCCCTGTACCATCTGTGTTGTCCGACCAGCCCAGTTCATTGTTTATGTGGACCCCAAGGTACTTGTATGAGTCTACAATCTCCACCTCCTTACCCTGGATGGTGATTGAGACAGGTTGACTCCAGTTACTCCTTGCTTGCTTCCTCGTCTTGCTGATGTTGAGCTTTAGGTGGTTCTGACTGCTCCACACAACAAAGCTCTCCACCAATCCTTCATGCTCCTCTTCCTCATTGTTGCTGATGCTACTGACTATGGAAAAGTCATCTGAAAACTTTTGGAAGTGGCAGGATCCAGAGTAGAACCGGAAATCAGAGGATGAAGAAGAATGGAGCCAGTACAGTTCCTTGGGGCACCCCAGTGCTGCTTGACACCACCTCAGATACACAGCCATCCACCCTGACATACTGCAGGGTGGATGGCTGCGTATCTGCGTATGTGTTTGCTATGTGCATTAGCATTAGCACATAGCAAACACAGCAGAGCAGTGAGATGTAATCTTTTAACGGCGACTGGAACCTTCTCGCTGGGAGATGGCAGCGAACACATTACTATATTACTAACATAGCAATATGCTTGCTGCATTTGTTGATTAACGGTTTCAGACTAAACTGTGACAGTTGTGACCTTGTTTGGACAATCCCAAACAGACCTTGTGTTGTCAGCTACTGACAACACAAACCATACAGAAAATGGATGATGAGGTGATATGTGGTTTTACTGTGTCTGTTTTCTATCTAAAAACAGAGCAAAGATAACAGAGCTATAATGTAAACTATCAGCTGATGCAGCACATCAGGATTGTAAGATGCAGTGTTATTTTGACCGATTGTTAAAAAAACAGCTATGAGTTTTAGTTTGAAGAAGAAAACTTATATACTATAATACAGATGTGTGTAAACAGTGAGCTGTGGATACATAGTGTTGATTTGTTGGTGGTTTTAGTGGTTGTTAATGTGTATGACATCCCTCTGCTGTGGAGAGTTTGGAACACCTTTACACAATAACTAGCGCGTTGACCCGTGGGGAACCATGGGTTCTACATAGATGTGGTAGTTTTTAGGGAAAGCTGACTTTTGGGAAAAGATGTTAGTCTATATTTTATAAGCACTGACATAAAATTAACGTTACCCCATTGTTCTAAGTGTAGGCAATGTGATCCTGGGCACAGCAATGTGATTGTAAGGCTATTGTATTCCAAAATTACTAATATCTCCCAAAATACTGGTCCTATCAACTTGGCGTTTTTGCTCGTCTCTTCCTTGACAAAAAAGTATGCCAAACTGCAACAGTCAGCTCTTTCCGGATTTTGTAATGCCTGACACACACACACACACACACACACACACACACACACACACAAACAAACAAACAAACATACATAAACAGAGTCCACTTCCCTTTTATATAGTAGATTTGGGCCTTTCCATTTGGGTGTTGTGATACATTTGCTACAGTTTGAACCTGACCACATAGGGGTCTTGGCAAGTGGTTTCTCATTTGGGAGGTAGGCCACTGTGAAGATTAGACATTCCCAGAAAACATCCTTTGTAAACTTGTTTGGAGCAAATAACTTTAAGCAAATAAGGTTGCTTGTGTCTTGTCTTTAGAAGGTGAATGATGCTCAATTGTAGATAGAGATTTTAGCAGTATCAAGTTTACAAATTTCAAATGAAAGGTTTATTTATTTTAGTCTGACGTACTTGATGCTAGCCCAGCGGTAGGTCCTTATTTCTAAAAACCGGCAGACAGTCATCCCCAGCCAAATGCCTCCTCCGTTACACAACAGGATGTCTAGTATCACCTGATCCCACCAGCACTCCGCAAAGTTTGGCAGAAGATGCATGAAGAAGAGCTAGGAAAAAATGTAAGGGAAAGTAAAACAAAAATGCCTTATGTATTGGGGATGGTTTTACCATAATTCTTTCACAGATAATTTCACATTATTTTAGTACTTTGTTGCATGATGAGCCACGACATAAATGGTTGACTCTCTGGTGAGTAAACTGGTAAATGGTCTGTGGTGAGTAAATGATCTTTGGGCTAAATCCTGTAATTTAATCACCACTGTCAACACCTGGTAGCAGATAATGCAACAAGCACTCACTGTGTGCAGAAACTCTGGTTCATAATCCTGTTTTGTTACAGTGAGTGCGTGTCAAACAAAGAGTCCATATTGTCCGCACAGGCAACATTGAAGCTACCTGAGAGGGAGTGTGTTTGGATGACAGGAAAGCTACTAATCATGTAAAGGGTAATAACATTTGCAGATTGATGCCTGTGCTTATTTTAAACACATGTACATGCGGGTTTATTACCTCAGTGAGTTCCCAGGTGATGCTAATGGTCCAACAGAGGCCGTAGCTGCGAATGAGCAGAGCCTTCATGGCCCAGCCACCAAAGTGACCGAATGCAAAGATATCAAAGTGGCTCATGATGCGCTCCCATGTTATCACTGAACAATTCACAGCATATTCCTGTAGGGGGAAGATGAGTGAATCCCAAATCAGAACAGAAAAAAAACATATCTCTTACATCTGGAAAAGAAACAAACTGTCATAAATCAAAATTGTAAGTTAATTATAATGATTCTGACTTGATCTATATAGTCATTATATATTCCATTGTTATTTGATCCTTTTATTCATTAGGGCTGCGATAATACAGCTAAAAATTATCTAATTGCATTTTGTAATCAGTTCATATATTCTTTGTTTGTTTCTTTCTTTCTTTCCTGACTGAAAGTTGAAGAAACCAGCTATTTGTGGTTTTACAGTATTCATAAATGATATAAGGTGAGAATGATGTAAAATACAAAATAAGATGAAAATTAAGTAAAATATAGAACAAGTTCAAAACAATGTAAAATGACAAGCTGAAACAACATGGACAAACACGTGTAGTCCCTGATTTTCTTTATTTAGTGTTTATTTTGTTCATTTCTTTTCTATTACTAAACGCTTCTTTAGGGTCAGAACATGTCATAAATATAGTATTATAATTTTCATAGCAATTATAATGATAAAAAGTTTGTCCAATATTAAAATGTGAATACAATAAAAGAACAAAATACTGAATTATTTGGAAAATGTTTGAACAAAATTCACTGTGATAATTAATGAAAAGACAGGGCACAACACTGAATTTGGGATTACCTGACAGTATAATACACTACTATGTGAGCTGTGAGTGTGCTTTTAAAAACTATGGTTACCATGATGTCAGCTTCCCGTGTGGCATAACGCAGATTTGGATCCAGCCAGTACATAAGTGTCTTCACTTGCTCCCAGTTGAGGAAAATGAGAAACACAAGAAACAGGAAGTAGAGCACACTGAGGCCTACCCGAACAAAAGAAAGATAATCAGAATGGTTAAGTGATGCTGACACTGGATTTGAACTGAGGTCACATTGAATTTGATGTGATGTGAGTCCACACTCACCAAACACCATACGCCATATTGCAGGGTGTGGCCTCGTAAAGGGACCTGATGAAAAAAAGCATTGGAGGTAACTTTTAATGTCTTGCCACCATTACTTCATGCTGTGACATCAGGACAAATTTGACCAAAAGTGCACGGTTGTAGGGCTGGGTGATATGGCCATAAAAGTTCTCATGACAAACATTTTCATATTAGTCTATACAGATAATTGCCATAAATGTCAACTCATTATTTATTTCCAGTCTAAGGGATGATAAAAACTAGATGGATGTTTCGCCATAGTAAAACAAGTCAAATAAACACAATATGATTCACAAAATAAGGGGTTTGTTTTTGTCATTTTTGCTTAAATAGAATTTTTGCCTTGTTTATGTTGTTTTCAATATGTAATTTGTGCTTCTTACAGCATTTTTTTCTTGTTGCACCATTACTGTATATCTTTTACACCCTTTTCTGTCTTGCATCTTTTCCATCATGTGTTGAAAACTTTAGTTTTTTTTTAATTTTATTTTATCTCTTATCTAGTTTAAATTGATTAATAAATGCAATTAATACATGTCTTTTATTGTTTTATGGATGTCCCCATGAGCTTATGTCCATAATGAAGTTTTTAATTCATGTTAATTAAAAAAAAAAAAAAAAAATTACAGTGCATTTGATGCATTCCATAATTTTTTCATGTTGCAAATAACTTTAAACCACAAATAATCGTCTAGTTTCTTCTACTTTTACCCATGATCAAAAATCAGCCTTTAAATTGGAATGAAATAATGTTTTCATACATTACATACATTATTCAGTCAACTGACATGTTGACTGACATGAAATGTTTTAGTCATATTACTGACTATACTGCCAAGCACTACTGTAAAGCTCAATTGTGCACGTTTTTGTCAACAAAAGGTGACGAAATAAGTTAAAGCAGATAAAAACATGGGAAAATGTGACTTGAATTTTTTAACATACCATTGGGAAAAGCGAGGACACTGATGACTAAGAAAAAGGAGACAACCACTATGAGACCAACTCTGAGGTTGTTGTCTGAATGCTCATCATCCCTGTCATGGAGACATAGCACTCAATGAAACAAAGGAAACATTGTTCCTCCACATTCAAGTCTAAATATTACACAAAGTTAAAGACTGCCATTTTTTGCAGTACGATTGTCGATTCAGTGACAAAATGGTAACATTTAAGACTGATATTAGCCACTAGATTTTCATACCCTACCTGGTAAAAGCAAAGTACATGAGGCTGAGTACAGTGACTGTAAGTAATGTGATGGTGTGAGGCTTATAGAAGAAGTCAATGCAGATGTCCTCCACTTGTTGCTCGTTTATCATTCGGAAATGTAACTTATAGTTGGCGTCATCTCTCCCAGCCGGTCGGAGAGACAGTGTACTGGCCATTTCGTTGACAACTACTTTCTGAATTTCACACGTTCTATTTACTCATGCAACTAAATCAAAGTTACAAAGCCAAGACAATGTCTAAGGCGCTACTCTAGAAAGAAGTCTGAAGATGGACTGAACCAAAGAGCATATGGGGGTGTTTGAGTGGAAAAATAAGTATCCTTCCCCACAACCAACGAAGTAAACGTTGTGATACAATGTGCAACGTCTTTGATTTATTTGTTTATTTTTTTTCATTTTAACCAAGTCGAGTCGTAACCTGTCTTATCATATATTACAGACATAATAAATCATATCAATAACCATAGATATGTCATTGTGGTACATCTCGTCTATGACGTTTCCCGAACGCTGTACTTCCGTCAACGTGCGCGTTAAGAACAGATGGCATTGTGTGACATCTAGATTTATTTCTGGAATTGACCTCAGAATAATATGTAAGTAAAATGTCTACTGCAATTTCTTGCTGGTCTCGTCTCAACCATAGTGTCTATGCTTTTGAAAGGAGACATTATCCTGCTAGCTTCCTAGCTAACACTTGGCTTTAGCTAGCATCATGTAGCAACATTTGTTTCAAACTTTAAAGACAGACTCACCAGCTGCATTGTTAAAAATGATTTTTTCTTAAATTAGACGTAAAAATGAGAAGAAAGAGGCTTAAACATACCTAAATCTGCATACATACTTCCAAAAAAGAATCATCAGCCTCCGGGATAGTGCCAACCTGAAGTATGAATGATTTTTAGCGTCTCTGAGATTGAGGTTCTTTTTGGATTAATGTTCTGTGTTTAAATAGACTGATCTATGTAAACACAGGTCTGTCAAAGTTTGACTAGTGTAAATAGTTATAGTAAATAGTAATTTTAATCTAGACTTAGGCCTAAATAGAACTGAAGATTTATCTGTAAAAGACAATTCGACTGACTTGCTTTTACAGTATTGAGAAGTGGAAAAAGCAAGCTTTGGGTTCTTGTAAGTTTTCCTTAACGTTCCCCTCAATTGTCAACCCAAGAGATTACTTAAGCACTTTATTTTACATATGTGCCACATGAAAACCCACAGAAGAATAAACGTCTTCTGGCAAATTACTCCGAGTTGGTGTAAAATTATTATTTTCGAAGATTTCATGACACACTCTCTAAAGAGAATCTGTTCTTGGTTCTACATGACTATTAATTCTCTCCACGACCCTAATAAGTTTTCTTTTTATTTTATTGCAGAATCCAAATGGCTTCCTCCTTTGCTCAGAGTCTAAGATGCAGAAGTCACTTGTGCTCCAAGACCGTGACTTTTACCATACAGTATTTCACTCAGTTTCGCCATTGCACTACAAGGAGAGGACCAGTGGCCCTAAATGCAGCTTCATTTATCAATGACAATAACACACCATATCAACCAAGAGAGCGGGGGAAACAACAGAAATGCTATTACAGTACTGTTAAACATGTGGAAAGTGAAGTTAAGGAGTCAAAGTATTCAAAGGATTTGTCAGGAATGGATTTTGTATCAGTCAAAAGTCCTCTGTCACAAATTAGAGATGTCATGCCAGTGACTGAAAACCAGATATCACTAAGTACGTACATAATGAATTTCTTTCTGTTGTTAACACATAAGATTATTCTGTCGTTCTATTATTGATGATTGCTTTATGCATAGTTTTAGTGATGCAAAATTGTTCTCTGTCTCTCTCTCAGATCTGGATGTTACTCCTGAGTTGTCAGCATTAGAAGAGATCAGTGATGACGAGGCCATCACTATATCTGTGCCCTCTGCCATACCTCCAGCCTCCACCTCGCTTAAAGAATATGTAGATCAATCTGAGACGCTCAGCAAACTGGTCCAGCTAGGTAATAAAACGTGTAGACATAAAAACAGCCACATTGACTATGTTACCAGCACTAATAAATTGTGTTTTATGCTCTTCTTTTGAAACAGATGAAAATCACACACGGCTTATGAAATTAATGTTAGCTCATATACTTGATCACATTTGGTTGTGCGTGACCTGATTAAAAGTAGGGTGTTTCTTATTCTGACCTGAAATGTGGATTTTTCCTCAGAGTATCCATCCTGCTGTCTGTTACTCTCTATTCATTGTCACTGTAAACAAAATCGGTACAGAGACCAACTCACAAATGAGACACATAGTCCAAAGAATCCTCACAAAACTGTAATATTATCATTATATTATCAGTGTATCCCATGTGTCTTTAAAAATTCAGAATATCCAAATGCCTGTCAAAATCAGGATACTGTCTGGAATATTTGTGTAATAATAGTAGTAGGTAGTATTAATAGTAATAATAATAATCAATAGTCACTGAAAAAGAGACAGCCATTTCTTAAGAGGAACTTATCTCTACCATGAGCCAGTCACACATTATCCTTATTCAGAAAACATACAAAAATGTCTTGAATGAGCAAGGATTGATAAGACCTTGTAGATTTCATTGCCGTACATCTCATCTTAATATCTGTTGATTATGTAATGTATTTTCTTCTGTTTTAAGTGTAACTTTACCCCCGTCTACCCCAAGTAGGGATTTGTGACTGAATGTACAGGTGTGGATGTGAGACAGTAGTTAAGGGACATCCATAAGACAGAGAATCACAAGACACTCATGCAGAACCATATGAGGCTCTCAAAGGCTTAGTCTGAGTTTTTGTACTGGTTTTCCCACCTAAGAAAGGCTTGTCTACAAGTCAGTATCCATTTAATTGTGCATTGTATTGAAATTATTTTCTCTTCTTTTCTTACCATCGTTCGGTCTGTTCTCAGGATGAAATAAAGCCCTGATGCCTCTTAAACCTACCAAAGTTAAACAACAAAAAGAACAATTCTGCTTCCTGTGCTGTTGCAAAACTGGTGTTTTCATTCATTTTGTCATTTCAGATTCAAACCAACAAACAAATTAACTAGTGGAGGTAGCTGTGTTATGTGGCTAAACTGCTGCTATCATGTGAGTTTGGTGGTTCAGAGCAAAAAACATGTTTCAGGTCAGAAAATGAATGAGGTAGGGCAGAATCTGATTAGATGCCGTAACATAGATATTTAGTCAGTTATTTATTTATTTAATGCAAATTGCATGATATACCTAGCATGCAGTCATACCAAATATTTTAATTACTAAGGTTTCAGGCTAAAATACATTTTATAACGGAAGACTTTTACATATTTTTCTTTTTTATGTGTAGTAGCATCAGCACTGGTATCTTTCGGCAAAGTTTTAGTGTTTAATATCACTGTAGATATCTATATAAGGGAGGGTTTTTAGCTTACTGGCCGACAGCCTGTAAGCTATTGTTGTCATGCGGCATCCGGCAGCGTTGTCGTCTGTCACCATCATCTGTCGTCTGTTACAAAAATTTAAATTGTCTTCTTTTCCGAAACTACAATTCCGATTGACTTCAAACTTGGTATACAGCTTTTTTATAATGATGTCAACAAAAGTTAGTGAAATTATTTGGATCCGGATCTGATTCTGGATTTGGTGCGACTTTGAAAAATTTCCCCATTATAAGAGATAGGAAGTGGATCAATGCAATAACTCAGTAAATATAAATGATATCAAGTGTAAATTTCTACAGTACAGCCCTGATGGGGAAATGACCAAAACATAATGGCCACATGCTGATCAGGATCTTCTTCTGGATCTGAGAACTTACGGAAAATTTAACATGGGCTCTTATGGGGAAAACATTTCAATTGTTTTTTTCTCCCAAACTCCAGTTCTGATTGACTTCAAACTTGGTATACAGCTTCTGTATGATAATGTCAACTCAAGGTATTGAAATTATCTCCATTTGGATCTGATTCTGGATTTGATGCAACTTTGAAAAATTTTCCCATTATAAGAGATAGGAAGTGGATTGATACAATAAATCAGTAAGTATCAATGATATCCAGTTGGAATTTGAATTTTTTACAGATCTGATTGGAATATGACCAAAACATGGGCTATTTCTGTAATATGATAAATACACATAACTGGGTGATAATAAATGGCATCTGGATACATTTCCCAAAGCTTTTAATTTGGCCGGTAAGCTACAGGGCCATTAGTCCTATTTTTGTTTTATTTCTAACCTCTCCTGTACACGGTTCAAACCTACTCAAGATTTTTAGATTCCCATATGCAAAATAACCATTACATTGAAAAGATATGGTAAACTAACAATATTTTATAAGTTTTAATCATTCAGTCTCTCTCTCAGGCGTCAACCTGTGGAAGCTGGAACAAAGGCCTAATGTTGGCTCCATGTTGCTGAGGCTGGATTTTGAGACTGATGTGGTCCCAAGGCTGCTGTTTCTCAAAGACATCGGAGTGGAAGACTCTCGTTTTGGATACATCATCACACACAACCCCTTCATTCTCACTGAGAGTTTAGAAAATCTGCAGTCTAGGTAAGGTTGAAAATGTGAAAAAAGTCTGATCATTCCAAAATCTGACTGATGAATGAGGTGTGTTTTGAATTGAATCATCCCCACCCCCCACCCCCCTGTTGTTTGCAAAGAGTGAAGTACCTCAAGTCAAAGAAGTTCAGTTCTGAGACTGTGGCTTCCATGGTGTCCAGAGCACCCTATTTACTCAACTTCAGTGTGAAGAGGCTGGACAACAGACTGGGTTTCTATCAACAAGAGCTCAGTCTCAGTGTTTCTAACGTAAGCCTTTTAAATGATGGAGATGGTTTTTGTGAGGAGCTGAGTCCAAATATAAGATTCTCTTTCTTCACAAAACAAACATAAGCATCTAATATTTCATTTCCAGACACGGAATATTGTCGCTCGTCTACCCAGATTGCTATGTGGTAGTTTGGAGCCTGTTAAAGAAAATCTGAAGGTACTTAAATAAGAAACAAGATTATTATAAGCTCTGAAGTCCTAATTTAATTTAATAAATGTCGAGATACAAAGTTCAGTTTTTAAAATAATTTTAAAGAATGCGTGTTTACATTTTCCTAAACTCAGGTGTGTGAAATAGAGTTCGGCCTGAAGAAGAATGAGATCCAACATATCATCATTGCTGTCCCAAAAGTCCTAACTGCCAATAAGAAGAAGCTAACCCAAATATTTAACTTCCTCCACAACACCATGAACATCCCCCACAGGCTGATTGTCAAGTTCCCACAGGTAGGCAGGTTCTGTTGTTTGGTGATTTGTCTGTTTTTTGACAATGTGGGATAAATTTGAAGTCATTAACTTGAGCATCTCATATTTCCTCTTTTAGGTCCTCAATTCCAAGTATTTGCGAATCAGAGAGCGACATCTCTTCCTCCAGTATCTTGGAAAGGCTCAGTATGACCCAGCACAGTCTAACTACATCTCATTGGACCGCTTGGTCTCCTTACCAGATGAGACCTTCTGCACTGAGGTCGCTTTGGCCACATTAGACGATTTTTATTTGTTTCAAAAGACACTTTGAATTCTACAACATCGGACACATATAGACCTGATCCTTCAAACATAGACATTATCCATTAACTTTAAAATAAATTTAATGTTAAATAAATGCAGTCATTGTTCATCAGTTGCATTTTTTTTTAATTTCATGCAGTTTATACACCTGAAATACTGCTCTAGTAATGACTGTAACTGTGATTATATTTGTGATTAAAAAAAAAAAAGAAAACTTAGTGAAGGAAGCCATACACATCTGGGTCAGTAATGCCAAATGCAGCTTCATGGTGGAATTAAGTGTGCTTACTCAATTACTGCAATGTACTTTTTGAAGCATTTGTACTCTCTTGTGTACTAAATTTTATGTTCCTTAGACTTGCACGGGGATCTTCTCTTGATTTGAGTTTTAGGGTTTTTGAAAAAAGGTGGCAGTAGTTCTAGTTTAATTGATAAACAAAGTGGAGCTAATCTGCTTCATTAGCACCACATTAGATATTCAGTACAAAAGGCACTAAATGAAAAATCATTTGGATCTCTTTATTGACTTTTAAAACAAAAAGTATCCATTTAAACCAAGAGCACATAGAGCATGATTCTCAAAATTGTGTCAGGTCTAAATTTTAAACTTAGATTTTTAGATAATTTGGCCTGTGTAAATGCAAATGGGATAAAATTAAATAAGGGTGTGCTTTTTTGCTTGAAGGTTAAGTTTGATGCCCAAAGAATTTGTCCAAGATCTTCCCATGTAGCACCAAAATACCAAATGTGACAGGGATCTTACAATTTGATAAAGAGTAATCGTGTTGATTCTGATGGACAGACAGACACAGACAGAGGCCACAGGGTATGACAGTACCCCTGCATTCAGGTGTTAATCATAATACACAGGTGCTCACATGTTTCAAGGACTCTTCAATTTTGATGTAAAGTCCTGATCAATCCATCGACCCAGAGTCTTTCTTGACTTGACAGATATTTGTGGGCTCAGTTCCTGAATGAGCTCAGTGATTTATTTTATTTTTTATTGTTTTCTGTTCAGTTGAAAAAGGCTGCATCCCTTTAACTGTGCAGGGAGTGAGAAGGTTATCCACTTTCTTTGGTGAGATCCGAGTGTGCCCTGTAAACAGTTTAGTCTGTCTGGTAGCAGCTCTCTTTTTCTGGCCACTAATGAAATTCTTTTAATATTGCTCCAAGTCAGGAAGTATGTCAACATGTATCTTCTTCAAATGAGTTTTGAAATTTGTACTTGCTTGAACAGAACTATATACAATGTTTTTCCTCTTCATGCACAGTTTACATTCTGGTTGAATTTCCCCTGATTGTGACCACTTTACAATTTGGAGTGACACCCAGTATTTCAGATTTCAGTGTCCACTCACAGCACTCATGGTTAGAGCAGAATCTTCCTCCAGTGAGTGACCTCCCAGAATATGGTCAGAGCCGTGGAACAAACGGATGGTGAGTTTACTAAGTAGCAACTTAAGCAAGTCAACTTTAAAGAATTGAATGATATTTATCCACCTGCACCCCACCTGATGTTAAATGGAAGGAACACAGCCTTTTACAATTTTTTTTAATTTTTTTTTTTTTTTTTTACAGTGTCTCTTAATATATTGTTGTTTCATTGCCCAGTTAACCACAAATTTAACTGATACAATAATTGTAAACATTTGCCATTTTAATAAATTGAAAATGAATAGCAAAATTAAGCGTATTCAGTGTACATCTGATATAAGTCTTTTATTAGAATGTCCTTTTGTTTTGAGAGGGACACAGCTCAATTTAATGTATTTGGTTATTAGAAGATTGTAGAAACAATAGAAAAGATTATTCATGGAGACATTGCAATGGATTGTGTTTCCTTTCATTTAGGGCTGTACCTCAAGAACCACAAATCTTTGAAAGGTGAACAAATTCCAGTAGATATGTGTTTACTTCATGCCAAAAGACTCACTGCACTGAGTCGGAATAAGGCACACACACTGATTTTAGTTTTACATTAGACAAATATGTTCAACTTTTCCTGGAAAAAATAATGTACTTGAAACAAAATTTTAACTAACATGTATGAAAAACTTTGGACATTTATGAGAAACATGGACTTGTCAAATGAAGAACAAGATAAATGAATACTTCCTACGTCCTGTTTCAAACTGAACAATTTGAACTGAATATTATGGGTATAATCAATTATTGGCTAGTGTAGCCCTAATTTCTGCTGTTCCAACAATGCAGTAAAGAGTATGCAGGATGATAGAGGTGGACAGGACAGAAGAGGAAGATGAAAAAGTGAAATTGACAGAAATGGACCCCCCTTTTAAAACACACACACACTGGGTCATCTCTCCATGGATTCAGTGTACAGTTCAAATGCTCCAGTGGATTTGAGATTAATAAACTGTATGGATCTAAATAAATTCAGCAGACTTTGATAATCTTTTCTCAATTTGACTAAGGGATTAGTTTGAACCATTATTTTTGATTGTTCAAATGAAACTCCTGAGTTGTATTTGAAAAAAATATTCTGCATTAGTTTAAAACAGATCTTGAATTCTTTCTTATCCTTTTGTTGCTAGTGTTCTGTTCGTGGTATAAAATTTTGCTTATCCCATCAGACTACACTGTGATGACAAATTTAGTGGTTTGGTAAAGTTATTCACATCCAACTGTATGTTGTTTTTAACTAGTGGATTAGTAGTTTGTTGCCTCAAATTCAATCAAGTGTCTGTGTATGTAGATGTAGAGTATAACTTGTTGAAAAATAAATCTCAATATACCTAAGTTGTCCTACCCAATAGTAATATATTTTACTGTGGTATTTCAACCTTCATTCATAAAGCAAATGGAATCGGGACATTGGAACTGTAGCATGATTATTTTTCTGTATAAATCAAATTAAAAAAAAAAAAAACAAACAGATGAAGATGAAGGATTACTCTTATATAAGCAAATCCACCAATTATGGATACACGAATGACTTCTTTTGCTCTCTATGCAAAAGTACCAGTACAAATACATTTTCTCATAATATACTTACTCAGGGATTGACTGCAGAGCTTTTACCAGAGGTGGAATAAATAGTGTTTTCAGGGTTAATTTTATACGTTAATTAACGTCACTTATTACAAGAAAAAGACGGGATATTTAGTATAACCATACATATACTGCATGCTAATGATCAGCCCTGTAAAACAGAATGTATGTTACGGAGTAAAACGATTTCTCTGTGGAGTGATGGAAGACATTTACGCCCTCACTTCAACCGTACAGTGTTGTCCCGTACAAGAACACTACCTAAGGACAAAATTGCACAATTTCCCATATGACCTAAATACTACTCCTTACCCAGAGTGCACCGCGGTGATTCTGAGTGTTAAACATGGCGTCGAGGGCACCAGGTAAACTCATGTCGATTTATGGTCACATTTTGGCTTTTAAATGAATTAGCTATATTTAACACTAGCATTGTTTATTTGGCTATATATTGTAGCGCATATTATGCTACTATGCTGTTTCCTTAGCCTAATATACCGTTTTGTGCCTTTGACTTGTACATGTCCTCTGGTGTCCCCGTGCTAACTGATGCTAACGCTATGATTCTTAGCTTGTGTTAGCCGCTAGAGTGAGTCACTTTTGAATTGTACTTATTTAGTTAGCCGGTTTACGTCACAAACAGGCTCTTTGGTTCCTGTTTTATAATAAAACGTCTTGGTGTGTTTCCCCATAGCTGTAAGGATAATGCACCCAACGTGTTCTGAAATGTTTAATATAATGACGAAGTCGAAAGGCATATTATGCTAGTCGTTGTATTGTGTTCATATTTTATCCATTTCAAAGATAGATTTATGTACTCTGAAATATGTTCAGTTAGTGTGGTTGCTTGTACATCGTAAAAGGGTGACCTCTCTCACAGTTTAATGTAGTAATTGCACAAGTAACATCTTATTAACTGGGTAAACTGTAAGTTGGTAGCTCGTGTGCATTCAGTGTATGGAAGGGGGTAGGAACATATAAGTTTATACTTCTGCTTACTCCATGTCAAACATTGGAAGAGAGGGAAATGTAAATGCTGTGTAAGTACTGTGAATGTTGAACGTGTTTGAAACAAAAATCTGTGTGTGTGTGTGTGTGTGTGTGTGTGTGTGTGTGTGTATATATGTATATATATATATATATATATATATATATATATATATATATATATATATATGTATGTATGTATGTATATATATATATATATATATATATATATATATATATATATATATATATGTATGTATATAAATCTACCTGCCTCTACCCCCCCCCCCCCCCCTCTCTCTCTCTCTCTCTCCAGTGGCGTCAGGCAGGTTTCTGCTTGGCGTGCGCAAATGGTACTACAACATGTGTGGCTTCAACAAACTCGGTAAGACCCAAGATAGCTTTATACTGCTCTGTTGCATAATAGAACTCCACAAATGGCTTCACAGGAATGATTCAACATCTGCGTGAAAGGCATCTAAATTATTTATATTTCCTTCGCCGAGAAACATAACTGAGCGCCATTAATGTGGTCACTTGATGAATAGATGACTTTGTATTTTACTAATTTGTGTCATGCCTTGTATTAGGTTTAATGCGGGATGACACACTCTACGAGGATACAGATGTGAAGGAGGCAGTGAGGAGGCTCCCTGAGAACCTCTTCAATGATAGGATGTTCAGGATCAAAAGAGCCATGGACCTGTCCATGAAGCAACAGATCCTCCCTAAAGACCAGTGGACAAAATTTGACGAGGTACATACTTGCATATGAACTTCTATTTTTATTTCATTTTTCTGTGGATGTTAATAGTTACCCTCACCAACACTTCAAATTCAGTATTGTGTTTTTGAAGTCATCAGTGTAATAAGTTTATGTGACTTTTAGTTATTTTGAGTATTTAGAATAGAACAGATTAGAGAATTTCAGAATAAAAAAGTGTGGTGTTTAATTTCAGTGCTATAATTTAAAGCTCTTTGAAATATACTTAATGTTGGGAATGAACATGGAAATTATATTACCAGTTCTTGAGATGGTGTACAACACTTTTGGTGTTCATGGGAACCCAGTGACTATTTTGAAAGCCTCTTAGATTGTCAGTCTTTAATGGATGAGCAAAATTATCAGTTAAAAATATTAATCCTCAGAATGACCTGGTAGATATTATCTTTTCTTTTCCCCTTTATTGTTTCCCTTCAGGATGTTGCTTACCTGACACCATACCTGCAAGAAGTGATCCGTGAGAGGAAAGAAAAGGAAGAATGGACGAAGAAATAAATGATTTCAGTTCAGGCTTTTAATGCTCGTCTTCAGTCATGTGCGTGATTATCCCCTATTGTAATATTTAAAATGAAATGTAATCCTATATAAAACTACTCATTAAAGGCATGTACATTTTAGAAACTGACAGATTTAATACAAATGTATTGAGGTATTCATTATTTCATCCATATCATAAAGGCCAAGTGGCCTCTGTGCATGCATGCGTGTATGTGTCTGGGGACTCACACAAAATCTGGAAAGAGCTGACTACTGCAGTTTGACATACTTGTGTATTTTTGGTCAAGGAACAGACTAGCGAAAACGGCAAATTGATTAGACCAATATTTTGGGAGATATTAGTAATTTTGGAATACAATAGCCTTACAATCACATTGCTGTATCCAGGGCGCTTTGGTGGTGACTGCTGGACAAATGCAGTACAGCATGTATGAATACACAAAGGCATAAGAACTACCAAATCTAGAACCTGTTATTCCCATGGGTCAACGTGCTAGTTGTAAATGAAACCGTCACACTTGTGATTGACAATTGTGTGAGAAATCTAGTTTACAAACCCAGTTATATACGTTAAAATTGTAGGACCATGTAGAGTTTGGTATAACAAAAAAAACTTGTGAGCAAACCTTTTTACCATAACTCACCCCATAGATAAATCTGTCTGCATTGCTCAATAGATTAGCTTGCATACTTTTGGAAGTAATGAGATAATATCAAATGATGAATGAAATGACCCTACATTAGATTAGTCCATTGCCTAAAACATCTAGGTCTCTCAACTCTATTTTCACAGTGCTGACCTTCAGTCAAGCTTGTTCTGTGGATCTAGCGCCATAGGGGATTGAATATAATGTTTTGTTAAGTAACGCATTTTACACACTAGATATCATATATCCAGGTCATCTCAATCAATCAATCTTTATTTATATAGCACTTTTCATACATTAAGGCTGTAGCACAAAGTGCTTTACATATAAGTTTAAAAATCAGTACCACCCCACACACACACACACATGCAAGCCCACAAGCTCACACATACTTAAAAAGGCTAACTGAGCATGGGAGGACCAGAAAGAAAAAGTAAAAGAGGAGGCGCTGTCTCAGGGAGCCATCCGTACCAGGAGGCAGCCGCTGACCCCGGCAACCAGGCACCAGCGACACAGCGCCACATCCCAACCAGTGGGAGAGGGCCAACTGAGACCCCCACCCACCGGAAAGGAGCAGACCCCAGTGAAAGAAGGCGCCACAGCCGCCCCCTGGCACGGAGGGCTCCCTCTGATGAAACACTGGAGAATATAGATAAGAAACATTAAAAAGATATAAAAGAATTGATTAAAAGAAGCTAAATGTAAGACATATATAAATATAATACAAATATTAAACATTAAAATGATAAAACAGAAGCGCTGGTTAAAAGAATCTTAAGATATATATTAAATATAACTGTAAAACCTTAGAGTGGATAAAACAGAGGCATTAGTTAAAAGCCAAATTAAATCTCTCCATGGATTCAGTGTATTGTTCAAATACACCAGTGAACTATACTGGAAACAAGGTCCACATTGGGATCAATACATGATTCCAATGTGGGCCTTGTTTCACAAAGTGGATTTATTGAAAACTTGAGTTTAAATAAATACTTAACACCAGTATGAGGTGCAGTTACAATGAAGGGAGATTCAATGACTGTCCATATTATATATGATATTACTGTTATTCCACTTTAGTCAGACTCTTTATTCTGTATGGCTGTATGTTTTTTCAGGACAGATGTGCATATAGTCTGCTACAGCATACATATCTTGCATGTATTTTTTACTCATTTAAACTAAAACTGCAGCTCTTCATGATCTGTTGCCATGGTGAATCATCTCAGCCCCAATGATAATGGATTTTGTCAATAACCAGGGACTCATGAAGTCATAGTACAGACTCTGAGATAACCAACTCTGGTCATCTGTGTTGAAACTCCTGAATTTCCCATCTTCGTATGAGGCTGAATTTGTTAAATATCCTTTCTGAAACAGGTCCTCGGTTCACACAGTAGGTGTGGATTCGTGCACCAGATCCAATAACTGTGCTTTAGTCTGCCTATTCCTTCCTGTCCTTACTTAGCCATAGCAAATACCATTAGTTATTTTTCTGTGATCTCCTGGAATCCACTTCACTTATGGTGCCTATAAATGTCCCAATGACACTATTAAAAGATGTTAACATGCACACTCCCAGCTCATTGCTGGTTTCATTGATGTCTGGGTCATAGGCCCCCATCAGCGGAGTGCACACCTCCACACTCCCCTTCCCAGCACCTGCCAGGATCCCCATCAGCTGGTCCCTGATCTCCTGAAACAAGTCCTTGTTGTACTGTAGCAAGGCTGAGTCATCCAGTGGATAGGTAACTTCTTCAGGGTAGCATTCACGTGGAACAGGTACTTCTATATACTTTAACTTGGAAAACCCTGCAGCCAGCATGGAGAAGAGCCGCTGCAGAGCTGCAGATGTCAGCGGATTTCCCATGAACTTGAGCTCTTCCAGAGCCTGACAGCAACCTAGAGCATTAGTAAATATGTCCATGTGCTCGTCTTCTATTCCGCATTCCTCGAGAGCCAGGCTCACCAGTGTGGCTGAGCATCGGTGGAGCAGTTTGTGGAAAGCAGTGGAGAAAGAGCCAATGATGTCATGCCCGCTGATGTCCAGGCGGACCAAAGCCTCACTGTGGAGGCTGTTGGCCAAGTACGTCATATCCACACGGTTCAGGCCACAGTTGGCCAACTCTAAGCACTGCAGTGGAGTGTCCAGAGGACTATGAAAGAAAAACAGGCCAAAGATGTTAGTATGGGATTGAGACAGTGCATAAAATGATAGACAGGTTTAGAAAAAATAAACATAATTATAGCTCTACAGAAAGTCCTTAGACAGATGCAGGCGGATGACTTGTACCAGCCTAAACCAGTTTCATATTTTGCAAATTGTTAAGTAATGGACAAACTCCAGACAGATCAATTGTCATATTTGAAACAACTATATGCAAATGAATTGTAATTGTGAACTGATGAATTCTTGTGGTTAGGTTTCTGGCTAACCTTTCTATCTAATCAAGCGCAGCTGTCTGTCCTCAAACTGGCATCAGGTCAATAATGTTAACAACAAAATGCCCCACATTGCTAAACAGGATCCCCAAAGCTGGGAAGTGTTGTAGTGCTGATCTATGTGATTATTATGAGGAGCATTAAAGGTTTTAATGCTCCAAAGTTGATGTAAGATCAACATCACATGACCTTAATCACTATCAAATTTCCCCCAGACAAAAATAAAACGCCTGTCTCCAGGGTTGAGCGATACAACTACAAATGTTATCATGATAAAACAAAACATCAGCTGATACCATATCACAATTAATCCAAAATCATTATTTGTTTCAAGTTTAAAGACTGATGTTTGATCCTGAGAGGAAGTTGAAGAAACCAAACTAATTTGTGGTTATAAATAATTCTTAAAAGACCTAATGAGGTGAAAACCAATGAAAAGATGGAATGATGACAACTGATGAATACTGAATTTCCCCTGGAGGATTATTAAAGTTGACAAACTCTTACAAAAATCAGAACATTTCAGAAATATAGAGGTAGAAAATATTTAGTATGTTAGAAAATCAGAGTATGGGTTATGGATTCCAAATAAAATGAACCTAAGGAAAAATGTTTTATCGCCAAGCTGTACCTCACTTCAGCCATCACTCACCTCAGCAGTCTGCGCAAATGTCCGGTGAGAGTGGAGAAACCCACACAGAGCTCTGTTAGAGTCCTGATCTGTGCCAGCAGTCTGCCAATGGTGGCTAACAGATCCTCATCATCACGTCCCAGCCTCCTCACATCCAAAGCCCCAGTTGGCAGGGTCAAAGACTGCAGTTTGGGAAACTCTACCCTCGATAGCAACACCTCCAGGTGTGTAGCCTCTAGGGGAACATTGTGGACCACCTCAAGCTTTGAAATACACTTTGGCTCTGCTAGTCTGAGAACATAAAAGAGCTGCTTGAGAGCAAGGGAATCAGCCCGAAAACCTACAAAGCGAAGTTTTAGTGGGCAGTAGCGGATGAGGAGGAAGGCCTGGGCCACCAACTCATAGCTGCGGCCTGTGACAAAGCCATTCAAATGGACATCAATGGAAGTTTCAAAAGCAGATATGGATACATCACTGGCTTGCATTGCCACCATGGTCTCATAGCACATTTGGGTTAAGAGATGGGTTCTTGCCCATCGCCCGAGAGTGGACCTGCAGGGACAGGCCTGGTGCTCAACATCCTTCAGAGCTGTCAGGTCCACCAGATGAAGACTCTTGGCATAGGTTTTGGGAGGACTCAGCACGTAATCCTATGGTAAACAAGGGAAATCTTTTAACAGAGAAAGATTTTAATCTTTTTTAATCTAAAACAAGTAAATGCTATTAAAATATTCTGGCAAACACTTAACACAGCAGAACATTTCGCAAATCTAGAGGTTGAACATTGAAATCAGTTAAAATGATAAAATGTCTTTTCAATGTTAAATATACATGAATAAAATCAACACATTTTGGTAGTGTTTGAGAATTTAAAGAAAGAAAAAATCAAAAAAATCAAAAGAAAAGCATATATTGTGATAAATATTATTATCAAACTATAAAAATACTTCACCATACTTCTAATAATCATTTTATCACCCAACCCTACTGGTATACCATTCTCAAGACTAATTATGTACCTTCAGGCCTGTTAATAGAGCTTCAAGACAAAGCCGGCAGGTGCGGGAGGTGAGGTCCATCTGACAGCCTGCAGTTTTTCCCAAAAGCTTCTGTATGTTAAGTTCACGCAGGGGCCACGTCTGGACCAGTGCATGCAGCATGTCTGCCTGCTCATGAAGGTAGCAGGCCTTGAAGAGAAGTGGGTAGAGGTTAAAGGACACGCCACTGAGATTCTCCATAGCAGCTGGACCGCTTCGGATGAAGCCCTCTGCAGCGAGGAATTGCAATGACTTCATAGTCACAGGTTCTGTCCCTGTTGTTTTAACTGTAGATCTATGAGTCTCCTGGTTGGAGGTGAGAGCTGTGGTCAACAGCTCAGTGAGTCAGTGTTTGGCTTCCACTGCTTTGTTGCTATCTGTCTGTCTGTATCTGCGTGTTGTTCAACTGTCTAGCACCGGCCTTACTGCAATGAGGCATGGAGTCTCGTGGTAGGTAAAAGGGTTGAGGTTATTTATAGAAACAGCTGTCTCACGTCCTTCGTTGGGTACAGTGTCTGTTTGTAATTTCCACCAAGAGCTAAGCAGGAACAACATTTCATTTAAGCTGGAATACGTGACACTATTCACACCTTGTGCTTGTGAGAAAAAGCCTGAAGAATCAGAGAAAAAAACACTGTGAGATCATCCCAGAAACTGGCGATAGATACAGATAGGTGGTTATCAAAGATAGTGATCCTTAAAACCAATAGATTCATGTTTTAAAGTCTGCAATTTCCACTTTGCAATTTAAAATGAATTACTAATAAACTGATAATATGCTATAAAATCGTGTTTTAAAAAACATTGTATAAAGAATTTAACTCAAAAATAAATTTACATTGTTATTGTTTATATCGCCACCTATTTTAGTTGTGTGGGAACAGAAAAACTGAAGACTGTCTTTTGTGGTACCATTTTAAAATATTCTTTTACATTTTCTTTTATTTTGAGGAATACTTTCAAAACAATATGCACCTCAGAAAACAAAATAAACACAAAATGTTGGATTACAGAATTTCCTGTTCAAACAGTTTTACATTCATCAGTTTTTACTGGCATTTACATGCAGTGGAAAATGAAAGGTTAAGAAAATACTGGCTTTTAATCATTTTCCAAAATAAAATGCCACACTGTTTTTGTTTCCATATACTAGGAGCTGATGTCTTGGTTCAGTCTATTTTAGACAGTAGTATTTTTCAAACCCTAAGCCACTTTGACTAATCAAACAGTATATATTGTGCATTACATTCAGGAGTATGTGCATTGTAATCTGTATTGAAATACATTTTAAAGGTCACTGAACACTGTTTGTTTGTGGAGCCATTGACATCTGTGCTTCCTCACTGTGATTATTAGCGTTCGTGAGGGGTCTTAAACAGTATTATATCTGACATTTCATGTCTGCACTCCAGTGACTTTTCTCACCTGAGCTGGAGTCCAGTCCAGTCATGTGTCTGAAATGCATTCATGCTGGGTGGTAGTGGTGATGATGATGGTGGTGGTGATGCTCGTGGTAGTGATGGTGATCATGTCGTAGGGCCAGAAGAGCAGGGGAACCACAGGTGGGATTACGTTTGGCTGATATCTCCCTGTCTCCTCTTGGCTGGGTCTGGGAGCCAGGTGAGATAGTTTCTTGTTCTCTGGATCGTAGCCTTTTGCTGTGTGTACGTTGTGGAGTGCTGTAGACTGGGTGTTTAGGGTGGCTAGGCTGGCACCAGGAAGCAGGGTGCTGGCTGTGGACTCTGGTGGACCTTCCTTCTTTGTCAGATGACTTGCCCTTTGGGGAATGAAACAGAGAGGAACCTCCGGGATGCTCTGAGGAGCTGTAGTTCTCCCCTGCCAGCACAAGGTGGTGCTGAGGAGCTGAAAGAGGATTGTGTCTGGGCTCCTGAGATGGGGATTCTACAGAAATGGAGCAGTTTCATGAAAAATGCAAATGGATGTTGGATGTTAGGAGTTTATATAATGATATCAAAAACATCACTTTAACATTCATGAGGACTCATTTTTTGGGTCAGACTTCAGGTTACATTAACCCAAGATATAGCTTAGGTTGTGTTTCAGCCACATGTTGTACACAGGTGGTAGAAGATGTTCCAAATTAAATCTACTTGATACAAATTAACTTTATACTGCTTCTATTAAAAGCCTAACACTAACTTTAATCTAAAGTTATAAAAAATAATCCTCTGAAAAGGAGTGAATGTTACCAGATTAGAAGATTCTATACCTTTAGTGTCAAACTTGGAAGTGTAGTTTTCAACACCAGCCAGATCCAAATAATGGTTTCTGCGCTCGATGTTTTCATCTGCACAGTAGAGTCTTCTTTTAGGACTTCCTGCCTCGCGAAATGCACTCTGCTCTTTCTCTGATGAAAAGAGTGGGATGTTATCCTCATGTTTGGAGCTGAAACTGGAGAAAACTGCCTTTATGCTAGAGCAGCAGCAAAGGCTGCAGTATGGGCAACTCTTTGGGAAGATAATTTATGCACTTTAAGAACATAACAAAAACTTTCAAAACACCTGGATATTTCAGAAATGTAAATGTACAAAATTCAACATAATTAGAAATAAAAGAGTGAAATTAAAACAATAAGTGAAAAAGTAAGCAGAGCTTACTAATACCCCTGCCGCACCACACAGCACTTTGCCCCTCCTGTTCACTGATACCCTGCCTAATCAGGGATTAATTTAGAATTTTAAATTAAAGATAATTGTAATTACTGTCCTTTTTGGGTAGTTCAGTCAAATCAAAACAAACATTATCCAGCCCAAGTCTAAACTTTCAATATGATCACACTGCGTCTGCTGAATCAGGTGAGTACTTTTTGAGAAATCAGTCAGACAAATTTCCAAATATGTGTAAAAAAAAACAAAACAAAATCCCAAAATTTAAATTCAGCCATTAAACTGTGCACTGCACCTCTCCTAATGGTAAAGAAAATATGTGTCAAATTTAAAAAGAATCAGGTGATTTGTCTTCAAGAAATGGGTTGGATAAAAATCTCAGTCAGACAAACAGATGGACAAAAAGATGGACAGAATTCCTGGTGTTACCATATCCCCTTTGTTATATCGCTTTATTTTCACAAAGCATTAACCCATTTTGTAATTGTTTTAACTGACAGTGTCAAGTAAATAAACCATGAAATGTACTGTATATCACAATCAGGATCTTTAGCACAATATACAAATAATATTGAGACTAATGTCATCAATCAACTGCCAAGGTCTAGTTTTCAGTGGTTCAAGAATAAAATGGGTCCGGGTTAGGATTAGGCTGATGTCATACATTCTTTCATCATTACTTTTCCAGCTTCTTTAGTCCAAGCTCAAAATTTAACTCTGAAACTTAATTAAAAACTCAACTAAAACTAGTCAGGTCCTCAGTGTAAAACAAAAGGTAATTGTGGAATTGTAAAAGGAAGCGAAACTAAGGTGTTTTTCTTAGAAATTAAAATGAATAGAGCTGATGCAATTTTAAAGCTACACTATTATGTGCAGTTAGGAAGTAACGTACTATCGTTTTTTTTACCTGGTTGTGAGACCTTGTCTTGGAGAGAGGGTGACATGACAAGGTTGAACTTCAGGACTGTGGTGCCACCAGAAGGCTGCTTGACTGAAGCCTCTAAGGCCTCATACATGGAATGAATTAGGCTGGACATGTCCTGCAGAAGACACATGCATATGAACCACATGCAAACCCAGTTTAACCCCTTAACATAACACCCTGTACCTCTTTGGTGGCCTTGCTGCTGTGATCAAAGTTGTACAGCGTGAAGACCCACTCCTGTCTGGGATCCTCTGCGTGTTTGATATCCTCTGTGTCCTACAAAGTCAACAGACCTTGTTACTGAACTAAACATAATGCTGAAAAAGTGTGTAACGTGATCCCCAAAGTGACCCTTTTGGTGATGGACAAATTTACCCATTTATTACCCATCACTGTTTTTTTTAAACACATACATTTTTTTTTCAGTCAGATCAGCTAACACTAGCAACAGTCAAAAGTAGGTAACACTGGAGCCCCAGTTTATGTATTAATAGAGAAAATGTAGTTAATCCTCTATATGGTATGTGTATATATTGTAATTGTTTTAATCTCAAATAATTTTTGCTTTGTTTGTTTGTTTTACCATTCCGATGGTGAGCTTTCTGCATCGAAATTTCATTCATGATGTGCACCAGTTAGTGTATGTTCTGTTTGGCAATAAAGCGGCTCTTCCCTTCCCTTCCCTTCCCTTCCCTTCCCTTCCCTTCCCTTCCCTTCCCTTCTTCTATTTTATTTCACTATCACTATATATTTTACACTATTTTAATAACTTGAGTCTTCATTTTCAGCACTAGTAAACCAACAATAACATTGATTTTATTACACTGATTAGCCATAACATTATGACCACTGATAGATCAGTGGATAATAATGTTTATTATCTCACTCAAGTGGCACACTTCAGTGGGTTGAATACATTGGGCAGCAAGTGAACACATAGTCCTTGAAGTTAATATGTTGGAAGCAGTAAAATTGTCAGCATAAAGATGTGAACAACATTAACAAGAGGCCGCATTGTGATGGCTTGATCACTGAGTCAGGGCATCTCCACAACTAAAAGTGTTTTTGGTTGTTCCTGTTCTGCAGTGGTTAGTACCTACCAAAAGTGGTCGGACAAAGGACAACCCAGACTCAGTCCAATCAATCAGTGGGATGTGTTGGACAATAAAAATGGAGGCCCCACGTCACAACTGCCAGGACTTAAATGTTTTGATGCTAATGTATGTATTGGTTCCAAATCATTTTCAGAGATCTTGTAGTGCCAAAGCAGGGATTTAAACAATTTCAGGGAGGTGGTAATAATGGTATGATCCCACAGATTCTCAAATCTTGTTATCCTTGCTTTTCGTAGGACACCAACCACTGCAGACCAGGAGCATCCAACAAGACCTACAGTTTTGGCTAGTTGGTATAAGTCTTGAACACCAAAAAAAAAAAAAACTGGTGGCAGGAAGAAGCAGTTCAATAAATTTGTAGAACAAATTTGGTTTGAGGCACCGCTGATTGACAACTGCTGAACAACTACTTAAAAGTTAATACACAGAATCACATGGCTGGCACAGTTTTATTATGTATTGAACTCAGTATCTACACCAACAAAAATAGGTCCATGATTCATTCTGGTCTTGACCCCAAGTTTGGTAAACTTGGGTCTATACTGTACTTATCCTTAAATAATACAATTCTATCCATCACATACAGGACATTTTTGAGATGAAAACATCAGATCACTCACAGCAGTGTGGCTGTCCCTCTTCTTTGACTGTTTTTTTTCTGGAAGATGGCTGCCATAATCAGATCCTCTTTCTGGTGGCAATGTCACTGAAATACACAGAGTTCAACCTTTAAATTCTTTTTTCAACTGAACACAGTTGAAATACAGTACTAACATGTAATCTGTGGATGATTATTCATTTTGTTGCTAAAGGCTCTGTTGTCGACAAGTGTTTGGAAGCTGAGAATAAAATGAAAGATGCACACCCAAAGGCCAAAGCTTCTCTACTCAAATACGAAACAAAATGTTTTTTTCAGTGTGGTGCAGGTAGTACTTTACCTTTGAGGTCACAGTTATTGGGAGATGTTTCCTTCAGTTCCCTGAACAAGTTCTGTGAATATAATAACAGTGAATTATGAGAACATACAAGCATTAAAGAAAGATTCATAGAGGAAAAGAAGCAATTTTAAGGTTATTTTCACATCTCAAGAGTGTGATTATGAGGAGGACCTCCAGATGTGAGCAGTGCTGAACATTTGAACATTTACCTTTCCGTCACTAAACTGAGTGCACTTCAATTCAGCATAAACTTTTCAGACTTGTTCATTATCATGGGATGAAACTTATGACTTTTTAGCTGACTGTACAGATTAAAACAGAAAGACAGGAACAAGAGAAGCAGGACAGGCCAGGTTTGATTGGACCTCAGACTTAAACTCAGACTTAGACAAACTTTATTGATCCACAAGGGAAATTGCTTGGTCACAATAGCTCAGCTGCATACAAAAACACTCCTGAAAAACACTAGCAAAAAAGCAAAAAAAAAAGGAAAGTGTGAAGACATAAAAGTAATGAATAATATAAATAAAATAATGCACTAAAAAGCAGAAACAAATACATCTACAAAACCATTAAATTCCTAACCATTCCTTCTTCTTCTCAGCATGTAAATATTAAGGTGCTTTTCATTTTAATCTAAACAATAATAAAACCAGATTTATTAGGAACAAATAGGGATCATCAGTGCCTTAGAGGCTGTTATGGGTAATATACAATACAAGAACCATAACCAGGCTCCCCTCTGGATGGCAGGTTACTTATATTTATTTATTCATTACTACCTCTGCAACAACAATTGAAAATTTCTTCCACTCCACAACTCATGTTTACATTCTGTAATATCCAGTCTGCACTTTATCCACTTTACCCACCTTATCAATACAGTCACATATTTACATCCTCTATGGACAATTCAAACTTTTTTTAAATATTAAAGACACAGTTTTGCTATTTATTGTACAAGTTGTCCTTCTTATTATGCATTATGTATCATATTATATTATTTTCTTTTTACTTTATTTTCTCAGAACTTTGGTTGTGTTGTGTAACCCTGCAGCTCATACATGTCTTTAAATTTTCCCTGGGGACATGTTCAGGTTTTTTAATTGAATTGAACTGAACTGAATTGAATTGAAAATCAAATGAGTTTTGTTGTCAAGATCCCCGAAGCTGAGACCATATCATGACATTGATCAGGATGCATTGAGGGGAATAGATAATGAATAGGGAAGCCTAGGTGAGCTGTGTAGATTTCACATTTGATTTCAGGAGTAAATACCAATTCGCCAGTAAAAACATCAATTTATCTAACTAATAAACACGAGGCATTATTCACAGTTTATGTATGGTATGTTATGAATTTTGACATGTGGGGTGAGTTTTTGGTTTTTCCACATGTGATACTTCCTTTAATTTATGTATTGAGGAATAAATTGTTGTAATTATTTGTTTATTGGTAACTGAATATTGTTTATCTTATAGACATTTTATGTAAGTTGGTGACATAGATGGGTATAGAACTGGAAATACGAGAGTGAATCTGAACAGTTTTTTTTTTTTTTTTTTTTTACCTTTGATCATGTCTTTGTTTGGTTGTTTATTAAGTTAAGGTATTTGTTACCTCCGCCAAGGAGGTTATGTTTTTGCCAGGGTTTGTTTGTTTGTTTGTCTGTCTGTTTGTTTGTCTGTCCGTTAGTGTGCAACATAACTCAAAAAGTTATGGACAGATTTGGATGAAATTTTCAGGGTTTGTTGGAAATGGGATAAGGAAGAAATGATTAAATTTTGATGGTGATCGGGGGTGGGGGGGCCCACGGGGGGGGGGGGGGGGGGCACTGATCGTTAGTGTGCAACATAACTCAAAAAGTTATGGACAGATTTGGATGAAATTTTCAGGGTTTGTTGGAAATGGGATAAGGAAGAAATGATTAAATTTTGATGGTGATCGGGGGTGGGGGGGCCCACGGGGGGGGGCCACTGATCGTTAGTGTGCAACATAACTCAAAAAGTTATGGACAGATTTGGATGAAATTTTCAGGGTTTGTTGGAAATGGGATAAGGAAGAAATGATTAATTCTGGTGGTGATCGGGGGTGGGGGGCCCCACGGGGGGGGGGGGGGGGGGGGGGGGTGGGGCGGCACTGATCAGCCTTGGCGGAGGTCTGCGCTCTCCGAGTGCTTCTAGTTTCATTTCTTTATTCAGTTATTCATTATTTTTGACTCCGTAAACACTGGAAAACAATTGATGGCCCTCATGGATTAAAAAAAAAAAAAATCAATTACACCGTGGACACACACGAGTCGACGATGGAGCATCAGGCTGTGGCTCCATTCACTAAAATTCCACAGGTAACAAAATCCAACATTGGTGGACACTTGAGAAGGATGTAGAATTGTAGGTATTATAGCAATTCACAATGTAAATATGAATGCTTGAGTCTTGGGAAGACACCAGTTTTTTCTTTTGAGACTTAAGTTGAAGGTGTTTGGGAATTCCAGTTCTAGTTAGTCAAACAATGAGCTACATTTCAAGCTGGTGGTTTTACATCAACCCTTTGTCCATTAGTAACCCAGATAGGCTCCAACACCCCTGCAACCCTAACAAGGACGAAGGGCTTCACAAAATGGATGGATGCATTTACATCAAACCCAGTAAAGATGTTTGCAAATTACCTTGACAGTTCACAGGGGATGCATGGTATTGCCAGTGTAAGGCTTTGAGGCAGTACATAAGCAAAATTAGTCTATGTGTATAGCACTAAAATTATGTGGATTACCTGTTTTGGATTTTAGTTGTTTCCCACTGGACTTCTATGGTAAGTTTTATCTTTAAGTTATATGGGTGTTCCTGTATTTGATACCTGGTCATGACATCATCTAGGCCACATGTGAAATTGGACAGCATCTAAACCTTCAGTGGTAAGCCCAGAAATATAGTCATATCCTCTACATTGTGGCTTAGGCCACGATATAAGATCCTGAGAATGAGATGAGACCAAGACCAATACTGATCTGAAGTACTACAATACTACCTCAAATGTGATGCCAATCTGCTGTCTAGGTCAAACCATGTACAACCATACAAGAAAGGACTAAAAGCACCAACAGACACCATATCAGTCACCCTATGCTCAGGGCAGATGCAGATAAGCAACAAGAGGAATGCTAAGATGAGTGAATACACCCACACCTGTAAAACCCAACTGGTCCATCTCCACACCCTCCTCTCTGAGTCCGACATGCTCTGCCTGCTGTGAAGCTTTGATGCTGGGTTTGATTTCCTACAGAAGAGGGTGGAAGGGGAGGGTGCTGGTAGGAGAAAGGTGTGCTTCTGAATATGTCTTGTCTTCAGCAGTCTGCTACCCTGGATGAATCATCAAAAAAACCTCATAACATACCATTTATCCATCTTGAGAAGAAAGTTTTGGTAGAACAGTGGCTGTCTTTGTGAATCAGGCTGTGTAACGGTCTTACTGGTAATGTGATATCTGGAGAGTGCAACCAAGCAACATGGAGAAATGATGCTACCATGAGTTTAGACTTTGCTGAGTCCAGCTGAAGGGAAAGTCTCTTAAAGGTGTTTAAGACTCATTTATTGTATTAGACCAGCTTCAGTTTGGTCTTAGTCTGATGCATGTTATAGTAATTCACAAAAATGAGCAGCCTGACCCTCAGGTTACTTTAAAACCAAGATTTCTTGTGTAACTGAAATATAGCTGACATGCATGAGCTAATTTCACAAAGATAGACTAACCATGTATCTAACTAAAGGAGTTCAAAAGTAGTTGTGCTCATGAAGGATAGGACTGGGTCAAAAATAAGTATCCATACATCTATCCATCCATTTTCCAAACCACTTAGGCCCTGTGAGGGCTGCTGGAGTCTATACTGGCTCTATGGGCATAAAGTATAAAATATCAGACAGTTAATGCAATACATCTCACACTGTCTGGACAAAAGGGTCAAGTGCAAAGGGAAGTCACGCTTCTTTTCCGTGAAACTTTTGTTTTTACTGCTGTACATACTTCCCATATATTCAAATTGTATCTTAATACAGAGACTGAGAAATGTATGGTCATTAGAACTTTACTAAACCAACAATCTAATGTTGGACGAGGACTTTTGCACAGTACTGAAAATAGACATTGAAAACATAAATACAACATAAAAGAACATGGCAGTTGATCTATTGCTGTAGGGTTAGAGGCCGGAGATAGAAGTGGTAGTTTACATAACCACACTGACAGATAAAATCAACATTGTAAATTTTCTCCCCTGATTTAGAGTGAACTATCCTACAGTGTGTGAATAAGCAATAGTTCAAAACTTTAAAAAAGCATGCAACACAGAGTCCAGTTTCTAAAGTAAGGAATAACTTACATACAATGTAAATGACATCAATTCACACTATAAATTTCAACTTTTTGTCAAACTGTTATTCTTCCATATATTTTTTAATTACATTTCGAACATGTTATTTGGTGAAATTAACCCTTTCATGCACGAGTTATGAGAACCTTAATCAAGATTTTTTTCCCTGAGTGTTTTCATTTCTCTTTAAACATGAAAAAAACAATGTGATTGAAAAATTTCTTATAAAAAAATAAAATAAATAAATAGATAAAATAAATAAAATATAATAATAATAATAATAATAATAATAATAATAATAATAATAATCAGCTGGACACCATGCATTTAATTTTTGAAGCAAAGAAACATGTATTTACTGATGGGAGGGCTTGTGATTCTGGGGGTTTATGCTCAGGGGAGATCTACACAAGGTTACCAATTCATGTCAGAAAAGATATGTAGTGTCTTAAAACTTTAATAAAGATATGTGTAAAAACAAACAAACAAACAAACAAAAAACAACAAAATCCATGAATATACAAGAGAACAGCTGTAGAATAGCTGTCCACTGTAGTGACCAGTATGCATGAAAGGCTTAATATGCCTGTTTTATTTCACAAATATGGTAAGGACAACCGTCAAAAACAACTTTCCTAAAATAATTGGAAACCTCCTCAACCACCATCACCTGGAATCTAGACTGGACCTAATCCTTCAACAAACCTAAGGAGACTACATTTATCAATGTATCATTGTAAGATTTTGGGGTTTTTTTTTTTTTGCTTTATTGTTTTATTTCAGACTGAAGAACAAACCCAGTTCACAGATCCATCCAATCCATAGATCCAACAATCACTCCATGAAACAAAAATTTATAATACAAACTTCACTAATTAAATAATTAATTTATACAGTCAGACTGAAAAGGAGTAGGCTAAAGATTTCTGCTTATTTTGCCTACCTTTTATACATTACCTTACAGCACGTCCTCAACTTTAACAAACACAACATATTCACACTGACAATGAAAACAATATGAATGCTGAAATAAGTATTAAATGTTGCATACAAACTTAAGACTTAAAGTTCATATATCTATTAAGTCATATTTCTAAATTTTTCTAAGGTGAGAGAGAAAGGTACATAGTTTCAACTGATCTGTGAAACTATGTTCCACAGATCTACTCCTCTGACAGACATACAGGATTTCATAATATTTGTTCTAAATGTTTTCTTTGTGAATATTTCAGTCCCTCGAAGATCACAATGACTGTCTCTAATTTTGAACATTTCCTAGATTGCTTTTGACATGAGGTTATTTTTAACTTTGATCATTATTGTAAGAGTGTATAGGTCGACTAGATCATAGAATTTTTGTGTTTGCAGATTAATGAATAATTCATTTGTTGGTTCATTATAAGTTGTAAATGTAATGACCCTTATGTCCTTTTTTGTAATGTATACATTGATTTAGTATTTGATTTGTATGGATTGCCCCATACCTCAATGCAGTAGGTTATGTAAGGAATTACTAAAGAGCAGTATATTAAGAACAAGCTCTTTTTATTTAAGGTATATCTATGTTTATATATTATTGCTATTGCTTTTGATACTTTAGTTTGGAAATTTTTCATATGAGATTTCCAGTTCAACCTATAATTACACCTAGGAATTTATTTTCATATACTCTCTCTATTGATAAATTATTTAGCATTATTCTAATTTTGCTTTTAATTTTTCATTTTGTAAATACTATAAATTTAGTTTTGTTTATATTTAATGATAATTTATTCATATCAACCCATATCTTTAGTTTATGTAGCTCTCTCTCCACCTTATACAACAACTGAGTTAAATCGTCACCAGAACAGTACAAGGTGGTATCATCTGCAAATAAGACATAACTTAAAACATTTGACAAATTACATATATCGTTTAAATACAACATAAAGAGTTTAGGCCCAAGAGTTGATCCTTGTGGAATTCCACAGGTCCCTCTTTGCAAATCAGACTTTACATCATTTATTTGAACGAACTGACATCTGTTCTCCAAGTAGCTGTGCAGCCATGCTTGCACAGGTCCTTGAGATCCATATTTTTGTAATTTTTGAAAAAGAATATTATGATATAATGTATCAAAAGCCTCTTTTGGGTCAATAAAGATACCAATACTATATTCTTTTGAATCGATTGGTGCAGATAGGTTTTCTACTAGTTCCATCACAGCCATAGGTGGTACGATTTTTTCGGAATCCATATTGGTAGTCATTTAACAGTCCACATTATTCTATGTATAAGTCATACTTTGGATGTTGATTTTTGCATTTTGAAAGTTGTAAAATTCGTAATTTTGTGGATTTATAAAACTGCCAAACTCTCAACAGAAAAAAGGAAAATATATATGAGACAGAGGAGGGATAATCAGCATTAAAAGGAACCTAAAACATCTCTTCTCACATTGTGACTCAAACATTCTGCCGTCATGGAGAATCAAACTATATAAACTTGGAAAATCTAATGGCAGGAAGCATCTTGACATTAACAAGCTCAAAAACTCCCTCACAACCTTTAAAACATCTTGGCAGAATAAGTTTCTTTCTCCACAACGCAGGCGTCCATGGCTTTCACATAAAGGGGGAGAAAATATAGCCTCAGCAGTGCCTCTAAACACTTCAAAAACCTTTAAACTAAGTCTCATGACTTCTGCAGCTTCATTGACAGTAAGTGTACACGTGATACAATCAGACGACCTCTCTTCTCATGACCTCATACTCCCACCACAATCAACCCCTCTGCGTGGTTTTTAGTCTGTCGGTCTGTCTGTCTTACGAAAGCAGTACCAGATGTGGATTTTTTTTCTGTGCAGTCTGGTATAAAGACCTCGCTGTTCAGAGGGGACGGCCCTGTTGCACTTCACAGACCCTGGACTCTCTTTATAGAGAAAGAGCAGGAAGGGAGGAAGAATAAATATACGACTACCAAACACCTTTTATGTTCCCTGGATGTGATGTGGGCAAATACTATTTATCCTGAAACTGGTCTGAGTGAAATGAAAGCTGCATTTAGCCAGTATGAAGAGCCTGCTAGTGTTTGAGTGATTATTTTTTCTGTAGTATAAGATCAAACCTCCAGAGGAATGTACACCACTCTTGTTTATGTAAAATCTTCTCCTTATGGTTAGTTATTTTCAAGTATTATCAGTTTGTCATGTCCCATGAAACTATACTATACACTTTCTGTAGAAATTCAACATAACAACATATATATAAATATATATATATATATATATATATATATATATATATATATATATATATATATATATATATATAAAATTTATTTGACACTAGACAAACTTAATTTATATGCAGTTTGAAAAAAAGAGAGTTTTGTTGTTAAAAATACAGCTATTTGTAAAGCTAAAACATTCATGTGTCATTTGTCAGATTTTTGCCTCATATATTTACTCAAGAAAATCCTCATGGTTTCACAAGTTACATTTAAGACAAATGCCTTGTTGAATCTTTTAAATTGTTTTTGGCATGATTCATCTTTTATGTTGTTTTCATCTCGTGTCCCACGTGATTTTGATCTTACTGTGTTTTTTTTTTGTTTGTTTTCTTTTTTTTTTTTTTTTACATTTTTGTCCTTTAATTTTTTATGGAATTTTCATCTTATTAAATCTTCATTTTGGTATTTCCACTTTATTATGTGTTTTACATTGTTTTCATCAGATTGTTAAATCCCTTTTTCATTTATGTCTTCTTCCATGTTTGTCATTTTTATCTTGTTACATTTTTCTGTAACTTTCTATTTAAAATGTCTTTTTGTCATTTTTACTTTATTAGTTCCTATATGCTGTTGTCAGATGATATCACCAGAGGCCCTGAACAAAACTGTTGAAAATATACTATTTTTGACTTTATTAGAAACTAGTGAACACTTGACAAAACCTAAGTCAAAGCATTAATACCAAAATGTAGAAATTGATAGATAGATAAATACATCTGGATTACTCAACATCACTCTCAGCAGTTCATCTGTGACTCAAACAAACACTGAAAACTAAGGTAGCTCTGGTGAGATTGTTTTAATTTTTGAGCGATTATTTTTCTATCAAAGTTAGTATGTCTAGATGTGAATCCTGAAAATAGCCATCAAAAATCAGCCAATACAGGTGGTGTATGTAACGAGGAGAGATATGGCTTGAATCTCTCCTCCAACAACAATAACAATGTAGTAACAAACAAACAAAAAAGAGACATAGACATGAAATCTTTCTGTTTGATTAAGATGAGGGTGATGGAGGTTTCAGCAGGGCAAAAATCCAGTCCTCCAAATATGAATACTGATAAATAATCCAAAAACAGTGGTACCTCTGCTGGCCTTTCTCTCGGTGTGTGAATGGAAGCCAGTATCCCACCTGATGACAGATGACAGATGAATAACCCAAAAAAACTCGAAAAGGACTCGTAGTGTTTATGTCTCATGAAGATGTTACTGTATTACCTTCAGGACTCTGTCTGCGCTTTGGAGCTACGCAAAAACAAGAAAAAGTACAAAGTACCAGTCAGAAATGACCCTAGTATAATACGACACTTCTCTTAGACAAAAAATAGTCTCACCTAGTTTGGAGTGGAGTTTGCCCATACCGCTGATTCTGGAAATCCCGACAGTTCATTTGATCCACAGAAGTCACAAACTCATTACCACCGAGGGAGACAATGAAACTGTCAAGGGTTATACAAATCCATTTTCCGTACGACCAGTGGGACCCGCACACAGGGACTGACAGAGACATACTCAAGGGAAAACGTTGATCCAAGAGTGAACACACACAACGGGAGGAGTCACTGCCAGACACTTCCGCCTTTGGCCAGATCCCAAACTGTAATTTCAAAGTGGATTTCTGTTTGTATGTCCTCTCCAGACACTGGCGTTAAGGTACCTATACTGTTAAGTCCATTTAGTGCAGATTTCCCGATCTTATGAATGAATGAATGTTTTACTTTGGACATATAAACAATACAATACAAACATCAACAAGAGCAAATGCCCTGAAGCCCAGAGAAACATACTATTACACAAAAGAAATTCTTAAACCACATCTTAACAGTTTAACTTTATTTGACCCGTGTCTTTTATCTGAATGTCTTTGGTTTCACTCATTCACGTGTTCACTGAATGCTTTATTTCATAAAAACTTTATTATTACTATTACTGCCTCTGTGAATTACTCTGTACAGTAGTCTTGGTTTTTATAGAAAAACACATACTATAGTTGACAATGCAGTTTTATGCATGGCTACAACTGTGACTGTATTGATTGTGTTGGATTTTTATTGGAGTGAAGTTAGATAATAAATCCATCTGGATTTAACTAAGTCAATAGTTCACATCCTTCCAGTGTTTAATTACTGCAGTGATTAATATGTAAGAAGTTCTTTAACCCTTTACCTGATGCAATGAGTAGCTTCTCATTTTTTCAACAACCATCATCATACCTGTCATCATGTATTCATTCATTCATGTCAGACACAAGTTCCATAATTCCAAACAGTCTGTACCTACACACTGTTTGAAGAGCTTTTTCAAATTCATTTTGTCCTGACTTCGGCTCAGAATTTTATGTGGTTTTGTAAATCCCTGAATACCTGACTTTGGCCAAAATAAGCATATGACTGATATAACACTCTGTCTTTCAATTATTTGTGAAGTTCCCAGAGGGCAGCATCTAGGGATAGTTCATATTCCGACAAATTTTCAACACACTTCATCCATATCAGGTTTGTGAATCAATGATGGCAACATTGTTTTTATGGTCAAAAATGTAGTCATATGAACTTTTTGTAAGACTTAGGAGGATGAATGTATGTTGTGATCAAAAACTAATTTCACCTAATTTTTACTACTTTTCCTGTCTACTGGAGACCAACTACAAGTACTAGATCAGGGAAAAGGTGTTTGGTGTTTAATTTTTTTCCCCCCACATTATATATTATGCTGGTCTTATAATAGTACAGGAAAACTTGCATATCAGACTCATCAGGGTTCTGTATTATCACACTGATTCAGCACCTCATGAACAGAATCAAAATGAGGCTACTACTGTAAATATCTGAGCTACTGTGCATCAGCTCTGGTACTTCCGCAGCATTTTAACTTATAATTGCAGTATAAACCAACTAGACAGTTTCTGGCACTGGAACACTGCTATTCTAGTCTATGCATACTTACAGCTGTTAAAACACATAAATACTTTTAACGATAGACAAAATGAAAGTGCAGTTAAAGTCCTGTTACACACATCAGTGGTAACATGCCGAGTGTGTGCAAACAGAAAAAGGCAGTGCAAACAAAAACTAGAAGAAGGAAAGTGGTGAAAAAAAGACCCAATATGCTTTAAAATTAAGCCATTTTTTATTCCAATGCAGTTGGTGTGACTGAAGAATCACTGTTCCTTGTCGTAGCATCTGTTTTCCTTGGTATCAAATTACAAATTGTGTCTTCAATCAGATATAAAAACTGGGCTTTCCAGCAGTCATTTTTCCTTTTATACATTAATGTACATACAGTACATTTCCTGGTCAAAAAAAAAAAAAAAAAAAAGAAAAAGTAAAAAGAAAAAGGTCCCCAATTTTTATGCCCAGGAATGTACATCTGTCTAAAAAGAACAGCCCGTTATCTCAGAGACCTATTAACTGCTGCCACTGACAGACTCTTTGACTGTGAGAGCTGGTGTGGGTCCTATATGGGTCCAGATGTAGCCTTTTTCTGGACGGATGGGAATGGTAGGGAATGGAGAACTCCTTGACTTGAAATATTCAGAGGGGGCATGGCATACAAACTCCAGATACTCCATCTTTCTGGGCAGATCCTCCTCTGGACCTAAGTGGAAGAACACCATTCTTAAATGCACACAGATAACTTTAAAATAGAAAATGCATCAGTCTGTTGTCTCTTACCAACAATATATGTCCCTGGATCAAACTGGTCCTTGGGACTGGCCTGAGTGGGGATTAACCAGGTCAGAGCAGCACTCTTTTCACAGTACTGGTCCTGGACAAAGCCACGAATCTGGGCGTAGTACGGCTTTCCGTCCTCTTCATCTGTTACTTTAATCACATCCCCTGTCTGGTAGTACACACCCTGAACACACACAGTTAGTCCTTCAACTGTCCTCTCAACGAGTTCATTAAGAAAAACAAAACAGACAAACAGCAACAGTGCTAAAAAGAAAGGTAAGAGATCATTCAAGTCCATGAAGTTGTTATAAAAATAGAAAACATGAAACAACTCCACACCTTGTAGAAAACGGACTCAGATGTGATAATTGTTGCAACAGATTCTGGAGCTTTAATGGGCTGAAAAAAACATCACATACTCAGATTAATAAATTAACATACAGTGTAAGAAAAAAGTACTTTGTATTCTGATCAAAAGCATCTCTAACTTACATTCTTTAGTTTGAATATGTGTCTCCTCCCCTTCCCTTTTGTTGACACTTTCTTTTCAGATGCAGGAGCTTTATATTTGGTGCTTCTCAACCTTGCTGATCTCCTGTGAATCTCCTGCTTTGACTGGAGAGAAGACACACTAAGTGACCACCCAGCTGTACTTCCAAACACATTTTTGATCATTAAAAAAAATCTTGTTTTCTTTATACCATCCAAGGTCTGCAATGACTGCCCCTTTTGGTATTTTAACAAGTTATCATTAGGGATGCTCCGATACCGATACGAGTATTGGGCATCGGCTCCGATACTCAGTGCGTGTACTAGTAAAAGATATCCAATACAAATGCTCCAATACCATTTAAGGCCATGTGACATTCACAGTTCAGTGCAGCAGGTACGCGGTGGTGGAATAATGTGTGGGGAGTGTGAAGAGTGTGGAGATTTTTCAAAACAGATGATGGTGATAAAAGTAATGCTGACTGCAAGTAACATTAAAGACACAGACAGATACGGACGCAGCGTTCTGTCTGTCCTCTGCATACATTCCATCTGTTTTCCAGGTGCTGGAGGATGCATATGCAGACAGAGAATACCAGCGGGTGTGCAGAGCAGTGCGGACCGCGACCAGCAGAAGTGCAAACGAAACTTATGGCTCATTTATCTTCTCTACCTGCTGAAGCTTAGCTTTTAAACCTTACGAGCAAAAAGGCTGCAATATTAGTATCATATTAGTGTTGCCTCTGTCATCTCCATGTTTGTTATTGCTGACTTTCTTCTTCTCAAAAAAAACTATCCTCTTCTTTGTGGTATTTGTCCAGTATGGTTAATTCAGAGCGGCGCCCCCTGGTGGATTAATTGAGAAACGCTCATTCCAACACATAAAATGTCAGTAGCAGCACTTTTTTTCCAGTCAGACTAATGACAACGACAATAAAGCACATTTACAAAAGGAACTAAGAACTGGAATGGGATTATTAAGTACTTGTATCGGTTCTCGGTATCGGCAACTACTCAAATGTAAGGACTTGTACTCTGTCTGGAAAAAAGTGGTATCGGTGCATCCCTAGTTATCATGTTTGTCAAATGAACAACTACGAATAGTCAAGGAGAACTATAAAACAATAAAACCATGACGTTCACAGATGAAACCCATATGACATTCCTTCCACAGATATGTTACTGCTCAAACCTCAACGGTTCAGAGCAGGTTCGGATCAGGTACTGGCCTGTTTGCCGCCGCCGTTGCTGGGCTGTACATTGGAGGACAAGGAGGGACCTGAAGCTCCGCCGCTACTGCTCTTTCCTGTACAGCTGTTGCAAAGGATTTCTCCTTGGTTTCCTTTCTTCCACATGGACGAAGAGTTAGTCTTGCAGACCGCACAGCACGGTTTTAACCCCAGCGGCATTTTTAGAGCTCACGAAAAAACGACGCTGGGGTCAATAAAACGAAGAAGAGGGTAAACAATGAGAAGAGAGTCGTTGTATCGGTTCCTTATGCTGCCTTTAACAAATTAAACTAAGGACAAAATGGCAATTCCTAGTTTTGACTACGCTACTTTCACACTGCTGATTTTTACATCACGCTACTTGCCGCATTCATGACACCGTTATGGAGAAAAGTGAATTATTGATTTGTGCGGCCAAAACGTAGCCATTTTTTAGCGCTACATTCTTCTTCGTTGGTGTCTGTCATCGTCTCTTCTTCTGTGAGTGGTGGTTTGAGAAACAATTTACAGCGCCACCACTGGTCTTAACTGAGATGTATCCTGATCTAAAGTATTCGCGTCCTTTAATGTAACATTTGTTAACTATTCAAGAAATCACAAAATTCATTTAATTTCAATTCAAAAACTTAAGAAAAAAAAAACAAAAACAAAACAAAAAATTATTTTAATTTCAATTCAAAAACGTTATTTTCCTCAAAGGCACGTATGAACAACATGATACTTTTATGAACAACATGATACTTTTTATACAACTAAAAAGTGTAAGAAAATATATCATGTTGTATCATATCATATAACAGAACTGTGTCAAAAATAATAAAAATATTACAACTAAAAGTACATTGAGCTGTCCATAGAGGATGTAAAAATCTGATTGTATAAAATGGTAAACCTTAAAAATAAAATTGAGCAGAGGCAATCTTATAGAAGGTTTTCCTGCATAAATGTTTTTTTAAAAATGTTAATTTTATACTACATCTATTGATACAAAATTTGACATTCATTCATTCATTCATTCCTTTTCTGAACCCGTTTTATCCTCACTAAGGTCACGGGGGTTGCTGTAGCCTTTCCCACCTACTGATGGGCGAAGGCGGGGTGCACCCTGTAGGAGTCACCAGTTAGTTCATCGCAGGGCTGAAAAAAACTGAAAAAAATGTAATAAATTTAGACCCATTTATACATATCTGTTTTATGCCATGGGATGTCAGATGAGAGAGTAGATTGCTGGCTGCTGTAGCATTTAATAATAAGACTAAGTGTATGAACTGCATATATAACTGCATATATCTCTAATAGAGTTTAATCTAGTTAAACTGGACATTTCAGATATGCATAGTTTCATTATTTTCCAAAAACACGGTGCTACTATAGTAATGAGTACATGATGAGTAGCAATTTTAGTATTCGGTGGCAATTATAATATGACTGACTGCAATTTTTTCATAATATGAAAACCTGTTCGTAGGAGTTTGAATGCTCTTATATGGTTCAGAACTGTCTACAAAAAGGGATAGCGGCTGTTTTCCTTTCCAGGAGGTGGCGCTAACTCATTTTATAGACCTCCAATCCATTATTAATTAAAAGATGAAGAAGAAATGCGGCATAGTTCAAAACAATACGTTAAGTTCCGCCAGTCTGGCGCCGTGTTTTCATGAAGATGTCTCAAAACACTTCTGACAAGGATGACCAATCGCCAAGTAACAAGAAGAATATCTCGCTCCCGATTTCCAGAGTGAGGTTAATAATGAAGAGCTCCCCTGATGTTTCCAGTATCAACCAGGACGCTCTGTTTCTCACCACCAAGGCTACAGTAAGCTACACTTTGATGCTAAACTATCGCTGCAGTGAGCCATGCTAACTTCATTTCATCCACCCGCTAACAGGAGATTACCTCTCTGTTAGCTCCCGGGCTAACTGTTAGCGTCTCCAGTTAGTTTTTGTTTGTCTGGCTGGCTTTAAAATTGCTTTATTTAACGATTCGACTTGTTGTTGAAGGAGCTGTTTGTGCAGCATCTGGCTGTGTCTTCATTCAACAACGGCTCCGGGAAGGAAACCAACAGTCTGTCATACAGCGACCTAGCTAACACCGCGGAGGAGACCGAGACCTTCCATTTTCTCACAGGTAAGACACGAGTTACTGTGTGAACAGTCTGTTATTCATACAGCACTGGTTTACTCTCCATTCAATTTAAAAATCTGTATCAGATCAGATCGACAGCCCGAACACCTGTATTTTTAACACATCAGCCCTTCTACAAGCTGTTTATTGTATACTTGAAGTATCCACTTTTTTTTTCCTATATCGAGTCATTAATTTACATACAGCTTATTTATTTATTAAAATCAATACTTCATGTGTCTTTTGCCCGTGTTCTGCCTCGCATTTGCACATAAGAAAAAAAGCAAGTCATTATTACAAATGTTGACTCTTAACTACTTTGTCGCAGTTGAGAAGTGTCAAGTCTTGTCTTGAATGGTTTGACTGGATTTGTCAATCTGGAATTCATTTTTCATGGTTAGGCTGTGAACATTACAGCCTCCTCTTAAGTTAATATTCAGCAGTACTGTTTTTCACAGCACATAATGGCTTGAGGTTTTTACATTCTGCATAGCCATAGTTTTTCTCAGTTCTAGGGAGTATATGATATTGTACAGTTGTCATAAATGTGACATAATAGTTGTGACAGATAAAATCATTCTCATGTAGTGTAATGGTCTCTTTCTCACCAACAGATATTCTCCCTAAGAAGATCTTGGCTCGAGATTATCTTAAATCTTTGGAGCAAATGCAAGAAGAGGAAGCCGACTATTAAAGGGACACTCATGAAACTGTTTTGTATTTAAAATGTACACATCCTGCCATTCACTGAGAGTGAAGTGTGTGGTTGAAGAGACACCTTGAACATCCACAGTGCTCATAAATCAAGTAAAGTAACAGAGTCCTGCCCCTTACACTATGACACATGGGACTTCAGTCTTTAAAAAAAAAACTGTGGCAGTCAATGGCAAGAGACAAATCATTTTTCAATTCTATTTGAATTAAGCCATGAATTTCAGATATGTTTGTCAGTTGAAATGAGGATTTTAGTTGTAGTTTGTAGTTAAGATGTTGAAATTCCATGACGGCTCAGTACATTTCATCTCATTTAACACAACATAAGGAGGTTGCTTTAACACATTTCTTGTTGGTCTTTTAAGAGGAATGAAATGATATTAAAAGAGGTGAAAATCACTTCAAGTCCGGTCATGTTAACGATGCAGAAATACGGTCAACAACTTCTCAATATGTGTCATCTTCCATCAGAAATAAATCACTGGTCGTTACACCAGGTTAGGCATAATTCATACAGGCTTTCTCACTGTCAACTACAAAAAGGATGCACTAATATATAAATAGTTACTTTAAACATCAGTTTTGGTCCAGAACTTCACTACTGGTGCATCTCAAATTTTTTTCGGCTTTAAGTTCCCATAGAGCAGACCCAGAAGGGGCAGGACTTCACCACTGTAGAGGAGCATGTTGGGGAAAGTGGTGCAGATGACAGTGATAATCAAAAATGTGAAATTAAGTAAAGATGTATTGTCATTTTTTTTTTATAATTAACCGTAAGATGCAACAGTAAAAAATTACAACAATTTAGCAGTTATCCAAAAAAGTAGCGTAAGACCATTCATAATGGTTTAATTATTCTGCACAGGTGATCACTACACTTGAAATATTTTGTTGTAGGTTACAATACTGATGTTGCTACTAAACACTTCACAACTGGGGAGTTTGTGGTAGCAGCATCTTAAAAAATTGACCCATCTATCAACAGAGAATTGGTTGTATTTTTTACTTGTGGTTCCTTTTGTCCTCAGTCTGTGCATTCATCCCACACAGCAGAAGATCGTGTCAACTCCAAACGTCTTATTTTCTTCAAAAAACAGGATTGGATAAATATTTTAGAGGTGCTGTTAAATGTTATTGATACATGTGGTATTTTTCAAATATTTTGTCATGCTTGAATTGTGACTAGGATGATATTAAATACTTGAAGCTGTGTGAGCTAATCAAAAATACAAATACCTCTTTTTTTCCAGTGAAACTGGGAAGCAATTGAACATGTGGTGTCTGTTTTCCTGATGAAATTTCACTCAGCCAATGGATATTTAAATGTATATAACAGCTGACCACTGTACAAGGCATCTTTCTCATGTATTTACAGATTTTAGATTTGATATTAAAATAAAGATTCATGTTTGATGGTCATCTTTTTGAGATACAAACAGCTTTCTAACACCTGTAGGACACATTTTATGGTCTTTGAAAGATCTGTGAAACACTTGCTTTATTCTTTGACTCCAAGATTCACAAGGATCTGGTGGTTTTACTAGAAGCAGTTAATGTGACTGAAATCTCCATGTGGACTATGTTTGCAAACTGGAAACAGACAATTAGATGTAACTGGCACATGCTCCCTGATAATGTGTGCTTTATTGGTCCATGCTGATTCAGAGTCATACATTGTACTTGAGTAGATGTATTGATATTATAAGGTGCATATCACATGTTTTCATAGCACAAACTAAAACATTTCACCCTATGCATGCATTTTCTACATTATGATACAATACAGGAATATATTAACATATTTCAGGTTTAAAACAAAAACAGCAGCAGGTCAATGACTGTTACTGGATGAGTTTGTTAATACGAAGCTGCATGTTCAGCAGAGTCATCTCCAGAGTAGAAATCTGCTGCTCCAGGATGTCTGCCATGTGTTCTCTGCCATCGATGGCGGCCCTTGTATTGGTAAGATGCTGCTTCATGCTGAAAATGATGACAACCAAAGACATTTTCTGAATGAAACTACAAACAAAACACAAATTTCAACATACTTTCACAAAGCCTCTTACTCCTCTGGCACTTTCAGACTTATTGCCTAAAAACCATTTTACCTGTACTCAAAACACTGGTTTCATATCAGACACACAACCAGTCAACATGTAGACTACACAGAGCAGTCATTACACACTACACAGCAAAATGGAAAACACTGCATTCTGCTTCTATGTTTAGCATTTCATAAAATGGCAAAAAACTGTTGATGAAATGTACATAACATTTAAACACTGAAAAATACTGTGCATCTTTAAAACTGAGTTGATACCATATTCATCTATTCCACTACAGCGCATTGGCCAGTGATGTTCCTGTGTTTCTTCTCTTTACCAGACTGAACCCAGCCTCATTTACATAAATGTATTCATGGGGTCTTTCCATGGAATCCAGTTCAAGTGCTCTGTGTAAAGTTACAGTAGGCTGGTATGGACTTGTACTGCAGGCATCAGCATAGAAAGTGTCTGAGTGCACACTTATTTGCACATAGTGAAACCATAACTCTTTCACCCTTTGTGAGTTGTGTACAAAGGGTACTCTGTACAGTGGGTTCATTCCAATCTTGTTGTGCTGGAGGACACGGTCAGTGATGGAAAGGCTGACACTGCTGATTCTTTCAGAGTTTGCATTGTCTTGAACAACTCTCTTCTGTATCTTTGTATTTGCTGTATTATAATTTGACACAGGTTTATTCAGTTTTGAGTTGACAACAGCGCTGTACCTGAGTTTGACTTTTGCCACCTGTGTTTGTCATCTCGCAGCTCATGTATAGAGAGAAAATGTGATTTAGACAGTGAGAATGTGTCTGGAATCTTGCAAAAAGTATGCAACAAATTTGCAAATTGTGTCTATGTAAACTGGGTTTAGCTACTGAATAATGAAAGGACAAAGAAAATGTGGATGCAGGTGCACATGCAGGTTTTCAGTGAATAAATTAGTTTTTGTGGTGTCATCAGAAGGTAGCATCCTAGGCTCCATCACACATGACTGCTGGTATGCAAAACTAAGCCTTTTTTGTCTTAGGAGTGTACAAAGTGGACCTGTTTCTACTATCAGGTATGGTTTTGTGCTTTACTGGAATATTTAGGAAGATGTTGGAATCAGTCAGGTGTTCAGTCATAAATTAAATGCCTACTGTCAAATTCAATTAAAAAAAAAAAACTTTTTCAAAAAAGATTAAAACTACCTCAAGCGAGTGTCTCCATAAACATTTGTAAATACAAAATTTCAAAAATAATAATGGAAAAGCACATAGGATTTATTTTGCTCACTCTGGGCTTTTTACTTAGGAGGATTTTAACTCTATTACACTCTAAAACAGTAATTGACAGTAATGCACCTTAACACTGGATGCACAGATGAAACAAGAAAGACACATTCCTGTAGATATACACGGCTAATTCTAAGGAAACAAACAATGTTTCTCATTTTTTATGATTAGAGACTAATGAATATATGAGTATTATTTTCCCTTCTCAATTAGATCCTTCTGAATCCCTGTTAACCTTACAAACTGAACCTTTATGATAAATTAAGTTGTTCTCTTACACCTACTGGAGGGAAAGCACTGTTGCATGTTGGTGTTCTGCAGCTGTTGTAGTGCCAGATTCTTGTCCCAGCCAGATGTCCAGACAGATGACTGCTGGAAAACACTTGAAATGACTTCATTGTATGCACCAGCCTGGTCAGGATTTCCACTCTGCTTTGTTTGGCATTTCAGCAGTTTTATTTGTCCACCAAACCAGTAACACTGAACCAGGAATCCTGATTCCCTCATTAACAACAATTTAGGAGTAGCTCTACAGCTGGGCTTGAGTCAGTATTTACTGGAAAAACCTAACTTACTTTGCCACAGTAGAGCTTGTACTGAACTGTGAGTATTTGCAAACTATGATGTTAATGCATCTACAACTATACATATATATATATATATATATATATATATATATATATATATATATATATATATATATATATATATATATGTATTAGATTTTATACAGCGCTTTTCTAGACACCCAAAGCACTTTACGTTATTGATCAATTATTCATTCGCTCTCACATTATCCTTCTGGTGGTGGTAAACTACATATGTAACCACAGTTGCCCTGGGGCAGACTGACAGAAGCGTGGCTGCCAATTCGCGCCTACGGCCCCTCTGACCACCACCAAACATTCATACGCATTCATACACCAGTGTGAGTGGCACTGGAGGCAAGGAAGGTAAAGTGTCTTGCCCAAGGACACAACAGACTGACTAGGATAGAGCGGGATTCAAACTGGCAACCCTTCAGTTATTGGACAACCCACTCTACCACCTGAGCCATGACTGCCCCCAACATATATATATATATATATATATATATATATATATATATATATATATATATATATATATATATATATATATATATATTTACAGTACAGGCCAAAAGTTTGGACACACCTTCTCATTCTTCGCATTTTCTTTATTTTCATGACTATTTACATTGTAGATTCTCACTGAAGGCATCAAAACTATGAATGAACACATGTGGAATTATGTACTTAACAAAAAAGTGTGAAATAACTGAAAACATCTCTTATATTCTAGTTTCTTCAAAGTAGCCACCCTTAGCTCTGATGACTGCCTTGCACACCCTTGGCATTCTCTTGATGAGCATCAAGAGGTAGTCACCTGAAATGGTTTCCACTTCATAGCTGTGCCTCATCAGGGTTACTTAGTGGAATTTCTTGCCTTATTGATGGGGTTGGGACCATCAGTTGTGTTGTGCAGAAGTCAGGTTGATGCACAGCTGACAGCCCTATTGGACAACTGTTAGAATACATATTATGGCGAGAACCAATCAGCTAAGTAAAGACAAACGAGTGGCCATCATTACTTTAAGAAATGAAGGTCAGTCAGTCTAGAAAATTTCAAAAACTTTGAATGTGTCCCCAAGTGCAGTCGCAAAAACCATCAAGCGCTCCAACGAAACTGGCTCACATGAGGACCGCCCCAGGAAAGGAAGACCAAGAGTCACCTCTGATGCTGAAGATAAGTTCATCTGAGTCACCAGCCTCAGAAATCTTAAATTAACAGCAGCTCAGATTAGAGACCAGATGAATACCACACAGAGCTCTAGCAGCAGACACATCTCTACAACTGTTAAGAGGAGACTGCGTGAATCAGGCCTTCATGGTCAAATAGCTGCTAGGAAACCACTGCTCAGGAGAGGCAACAAACAGAAGAGATTTATTTGGGCCAAGAAACCCAAGGAATGGACCTTAGACCAGTGGAAATCTGTGCTTTGGTCTGATGAGTCCAAATTTGAGATCTTTGGATCCAACCGCCGTGTCTTTGTGCGACGCAGAAAAGGTGAACGGATGGATGCTACATGCCTGGTTCCCACCGTGAAGCATGGAGGGGGAGGTGTGATGGTGTGGGGGTGCTTTGCTGGTGACGCTGTTGGGGATTTATTCAAGATTGAAGGCAACCTGAATCAGCATGGCTACCACAGCATCCTGAAGTGACATGCCATTCCATCCGGTTTGCGTTTAGTTGGACCATCATTTATGTTTCAACAGGACAATGACCCCAAACACACCTCCAGGCTGTGTGAGGGATATTTGACCAAGAAGGAGAGTGATGGAGTGCTGCGCCAGATGACCTGGCCTCCACAGTCACCGGACCTGAACCCAATCGAGATGGTTTGGGGTGAGCTGGACCGCAGAGTGAAAGCAAAAGGACCAACAAGTGCTAAGCATCTGTGGGAACTTCTTCAAGACTGTTGGGAAACCATTTCAGGTGACTACCTCTTGATGCTCATCAAGAGAATGGCAAGAGTGTCCAAAACAGTCATCAGAGCTAAGGGTGGCTACTTTGAAGAAACTAGAATATAAGAGATGTTTTCAGTTATTTCACACTTTTTTGTTAAGTACATAATTCCACATGTGTTCATTCATAGTTTTGATGCCTTCAGTGAGAATCTACAATGTAAATAGTCATGAAAATAAAGAAAATGCAAAGAATGAGAAGGTGTGTCCAAACTTTTGGCCTGTACTGTATATATATATATATCTATATCTATATCTATATCTATCTATCTATCTATCTATCTATATATATATATATATATATATATATATATATATATATATATATATATGTATATATATATATACATACATACACACACACACACACACACACACACATATATATATAAAAGAAAGGTCCTGTGTGCAAGATTTATGAGGATTTCATTGTGGAAATGGCAAATTACTTACAATCACATGTGAGTATGAACCATGTTATTATTGCCTTAGAATGAATTGTGTAAATCTACAGAGTGGATTGTTCTATTTTTGTTTTATATCAGGTGTTATCCAGCATTACTGTTGCCTTCTAGTTTTAGTGTGGATTAGACTTAATGTCCCCTTCAAGACAAAGCCCTGAATGGCCTGAACAGACAAAAGGAGGGACTTCTACATTTGTCTGCAGGCACTATAGGTGAAGGGTTGGGGATGTTCAGTTAGTTGAAATCTGCAACATCATCACTAGATATCACTAAATATCACACACTCAATCTGTAAGAGATAATTGCAAAGTTGCAGACCTGAAACTGAACTGAAAACCTTGGAAATGTCATCAAGAACAAGATGGTCTTTGACAAATTATCAAAGCCAATATATTTGTATTCGTATATATCATATATTTGTATTTGTATAGAGACTGGCATAAAGCAGTCAACAGCAATATGAAAGACTGTTGGAGATCATGCCAAGATGTGTGACAGCTATGAGTGAAAGCGGAAAAGAAAATAGGACCAATGGTCCTGTAGCTTACCGGCCAAATTAAAAGCTTTGGGAAATGTATCCAGATGCCATTTATTATCACCCAATTAAATGTATTTATTGTATTACAGAAATAGCCCATGTTTTGGTCATATTCCAATCAGATCTGTAAAAAATTTAAATTCCAACTTGATAGCATTGATACTTACTGATTTATTGATCAATCTACTTCCTATCTCTTATAATGGGAACATTTTTCAAAGTCGCACCAAATCCAGAATCAGATCCGTATTGGAATAATTTGAATACCTTGTGTTGACATCATCATAAAGAAGCTGTATACCAAGTTTGAAGTCAATCAGAACTGGAGTTTGGGAGAAGAAGATGAGTGAAATGTTTTCCCCATAAGAGCCCATGTTAAATTTTCCGTAAGTTTCCGGATCCAGAAGAAGATCCTGATCAGCATGTGGCCATTATGTTTTGGTCATCTCCCCATCAGGGCTGTACTGTAGAAATTTCAACTTGATATCATTTATATTTACTGAGTTATTGCACGGATCCACTTCCTATCTCTTATAATGGGGAAATTTTTCAGTTGCACCAAATCCAGAATCAGATCCAGATCCAAATAATTTCACTAATTTTTGTTGACATTATCATAAAGAAGCTGTATACCAAGTTTGAAGTCAATTGGAATTGTAGTTTCGGAGAAGAAGACGATTGAAATTTTTGTAACGGACGACAGACGCCAGCAACGCTGACGGACGCCACATGACGACAATAGCTTACGGCCTGTTGGCCAGTAAGCTAAAAAACAAAACTGAAAACATTAGTATTCTTATTAAAAATTAATATGAACTTCTTTTTGCATTACATATTGCCTGAAAACATCTCTATTTTGGCCAGTGCTCATTTTCTGCAAATTATATAAATGAAAATATTTTTATTTGGAAAATTATTTGGAAGTTTAAAAAAAAATTATCACTGGTTATAAGCAAAGGCATATATAATTTAGTCAGATATGTCTAACAATGATGACCCTAATAGTTACTCCACCCCCCCAAGGGGAGGCAAGGGGTATTGTTTTTGGTTTGTTTTGCATGTTTGTTAACACTCTAGCAGGAAAACTATTTGCTGAATTCATACTACATTGGGTTTATGGATTGCAAGTGATCCAGAATAGATCTGATTACATTTCAGGAAAAGTAGGTCAAAGTTCAAATTTTTAATGAATTTTTAAAATCTTTTTTTTTTTTTTTTTTTTTTTTTTTTTCCATTTATTTAGAATGGCCGAAATTTCAAATGTCTGTAGCAGCAAAACCATTGGCTGCATTCATACCAAATTGGGTTATACATTGCCAGTGACCAAGAATAGATGTGGTTACACTTTAGGAGAAGAAGGTCAAAGTTAAAATTTTTAATGAATTTTCAAAACTTTTTTAACTCCTATTTACTTACAATGAGCAAAATTTCAAATGTCTATGAAAACATCAATTTTGTTTCAATTTTCTTCAAACTTGGCACATATATAGAGGCAATTGATATGCTGACATCAGCACATGCATAGACATGACATCAGCTGGGTCGATGCCAAAATTAGCTACAATACATGCGAGGAGCAGGGTTTGTTGTGCCTGGCACCACTTGTTTGTTTCTTTGTTTGTTTGTTAACACTTTAGCAGCAAAACTATTGGTTCAATTCATAACAAATTGGGTTTATAGATTGCCAGTGACCCAGAATAAATGTTACTGCATTTTGGGAAAGGTAGGTCAAAGTTCAAATTTTTTCTGATTTTTAAAAATCTTCCCATTTACTTATAATGGGTGAAATGTGTGCAAGTTTATTGTGTTGGGTTTATTGTGCCTGGCACCACTTGTTTATAATGTTATTAAGTTTTATCTTGTGTGAACAAGATAAATAACATGCAAACAAGACAAGATAAATAGCTGTTTTTCATAAAATAATTATAATGCCACAAGTTATATCACATGTTAAAAGATAAAAACATCACCATTGGGGGAGTCTGGGTGTTTCATAGTAAATATTAACACCAGCGGTGCTGTTATGTAGATGTAAATGACAGCAAAAGAATGGATTTATGCTTCCACTTTTACAGTGTTAAAGAGGAAGTAAGTGCACAAATTCAATCCATCCATTACTTAGATACCACACTACTAGACCATGGAACTTCAATCATTTAATTTCAAGTGTCTGCATTTTATTTAACTGAAAAGAAATACGGGTGGAAAAACAGAGTATCCTAACCCAGAGAATACTGAAATAAACCAAGGAATTAAAAGTTTCACCTTGTCAGGACATTCTGCTCCTTCCCATCTTTCCTCTTCTCCTCCAAAGAGATGAATACCTTCTCCATGGTCAGCATAGTTTCCACTGCACTCAGGTGGTCTGTCCGGATCCCCTGTACCTCATCCTTGGCCTGGTGGTCATATGAGATCCCTCCCTCCTCTACCCCACTGGAGGTGGACACAGCCTGGAGGGCGGCTCTGTTCTGGAGAACCAGCAGACGGGACCGGGCAAATTCCTCAGGCCCTGCTATGTTCTCCCAGCACACGGCAGATGACGGGGGTAACCAGAAGCGCTGGCTGCAGTTGACTGGCTTCCCTGGGCTTTCTGTTAGGAGGGGGCTGTCAGCTGGGAAACTGTGGAGCAGGTGCAGAAAGGAGGATCCAGAACCCCACTCCCAGTCTTCCAGGTCTGCTTCCCCAGACCCTTCTGTGCACTCTACTGGGACAAAGAGCCCCAACAGGAGGCAGCAGGATAAGCAGAGCATAGCTCTGCTCCCTGCCTCCTGGAGCATCTCCAAAGTGGCTGGAAAACAGGAAGATCAGAGTTTATTAGACTCTGAGGAAAACAGAGCAGCAGATTCATGAAACACACACAGCTGTAATGAGTAAAAAGACCATTCACTGGAATCATGACAGATAATCCTTACCCATAAAATATTTGTTTCTGCTGTGACCTTATTTCCCCATGGTATGCTATTGTTATACTCATACAAGGTTTATCCATAAAACAAAGCCCACTGTGGCTTTATCTCTGACCAGACCCCAACAAACCAAGTGTAAGGCAAAGAATATGTTTATGTGGGACAATGTTGGACATGTTACCAGTACTGAGAGGAAGACTTAATAAATGAATACACACAATAGACTTTGCTGGTTACACATTAGACCTTGTGCAAGGTAAAGTCTGAACAAATAGGTTATATTTTATTTGAATGCAACCTTTCCAATTCCCATGGTACATAAATACATACAAGGATGCTAAAGTGTCTCCTGAGTTCTTGTGCTATTCTGCAGTAATGTGTGCTTTCATCCAGCTGTATTTATGTGCATATTCAGTTTTGCATAAAAATATTGCAAGGATGGGCAGGAGCTTGATGTCTATCCTGATGTCTAGTCCTGAATAACATTATCCATCCAGTCACACCAGCTTCATCTAATGCTTTCCTACAGGTGAAGTAATAGATGCACTTAATTTGCACTTTTCATTGAATTCCACTCTACCTTTATATATGATAAATAAATAGTTACAATTGACAGCTGTTCTTGAATAAATAAATGTTATTTCATCATTCTTGCATCTTGAAATAAAAGCATAAATTACAGTGAAGTCAGGTAATTTGGGGCACTTTGCCACATCACAAAGAGTTTGACTAAAAACTATTGTAAGTGGCACTTTTCTCTCTGCTATAGTTCTATAAAGAAATAAGTTGCCAAATAAAACATGTTAGAAACTTTGGATCTTTGAACATGCCAAGAACTCCAATCTTACTGCAATGACAAAATGGCAAAATGGGACAAACAAGGTTTTACATCTTTGACTCTGTGAATATTAATATGCATTATCCAACCCAAAAAAGTCACTAATAGCAAATAGTTCAGATCTTTCCATTGGACAAGTACCGCAGTGACTAAAAAATTTCATGTGGACACAAGTTCTTTAATTCTAACTGATGCAGTGAGTAGCCTTTCATTTCTTAAATATTCATCAGTTTGATGGAGAGTGTAAGTACTGGACTGTGTTTCAATGGAAAAAGGTCATGTGGTCTAATGAGTCCAGACTGACCCTGTTCCAGAGTGATGGGCGCATCAGGACGAGAAGAGAGGTGGATGAATTGATTATCCATCATGCCTAGTGCCTACAGTACAAACATAGGGGCAGTGTTATGATCTGGGGATGCTTCAGTTGATCAAGTCTTGGTTCACAATATTATGTGTGTAAAAGTTTTGACATTTAATAAGATTATTGAAATGATTCTACAGTGAATGCATGCTGTATATACTGTCAATACTATGGTCTAAATAAGTCTAAAGCTAAAATATTAGAGCACGGGACTATTTTTTAGTTACGCTGTGTTTAATATGTCTAGTACATTATAGCATATAGTATTACATATTTGTATAGAGTATAATTTGTAAATGGGTTGTAGGCTCCTTAAATTAGCAGGAAATAGAAACTTTTGTCAAAATATACCATTGAACCTATTTATCTTTGATGCAAACTTGCACAGAGGTTATATCTGAGGACAAGTCACAACAGAGGACAGAGGACTAAATCCTGCCTGTTTACTGTATGTGTGAACATTAAATGAAACAAGTTGGACTGTTCCTCAAAGCCTATCACAGTCCAATTAAATCTAGAATTTTCTATTTTATTTATTTATTTTTTTTTAACCAGAATTTTGTTTTTTCCTCGATAAAAATACAGACATTTCCACTGTGAATTAAGGTAACAGAAAAGACACAAGTTGATGCATAGCCAAAATGCCAAAAGTAATGTGTCCGCCCAAAACCTGCGCCCATGACATTCGCGTATTTCTGTTTAACGTGTGTTGTACACCGTTACAATGCAACCTCCATTATTGCCCGTCGGGCACTGAGAACGTTTACTGATTCTGAGTGGTTTTCATTATGCTTAAATGTAATACAACGTGCATTTTTAAATACAACATCAGCATGTTTTTGTCATACGTCCTCCAAGGGTAATTCCATTCTGATTCATATTTACTTACCAGCTAAAAATCAGTAAATATATGTACAAAAAGGAGAGGAAAAGTCCCCGATTGTCGCTGTTCATTAAAGTGTGCAAGTCCTACAAGAACTTAATCTAACTCTTAATCTTCGTCACTTCTCCCAAACATCTCCAGTCCTTTCACTTGTGCTTTGTGTAAAATGGATATAATCTTACCTTACACAGAAACCCCGGCGACAAAGGGTTGAGTCGGGCTGCTGCGTTTCCTCTTCTCCCTGAAGTGGTCGGAAAAAATGAGTCGCAGACTGTAGCCTGTTAAATGCAATCTGAATCTGAATCACTATTTACTGGCCCCGTGCTTTAACACACCAGGAGCGACGAGTTCCTCCTCTATTCTGCACAGAATACAGTCCATGTATCCCAAAGACTGCAACTGGAGCCTGACAGAGTTAAAGCCTGTTTTAGAGGTGAAAACCCCAGACAGGCACACTAGAAACACAAAGATCTGTCTACTTCATACTCAGACTTTAATGCAGATGCAATTTGCAGCTTATCCTTCTTCCAGCAGACTTTTTGTATGAGTGGTTGGAGAAGAAGAAGGTATGATGCTCTTGGAATTTATGAGCTTTTTTTTTTTTTTTTTTTTTTTTTTTTTTTTACAGTCCATAACAAGTCTCCTTAACTTTGGACTAAATTCTCTCAACTTTTCTGAAACTCTACCTGTGCAAAAAGGTGTAAAAGCTCACACTTCGTCCTGACATATCATTTTGTCAGAGTTACAAAGACATATAGGTTTCAAAATGTACCAAAAATGTCCCAGACTTGAAGAACATGTAATTAATTCACCACATCTGCATTTATTTAGACAGTGTTTCGAGTGGTCAGGGAATGATTTATGTAGCCCAGGCTTACACCCTGACATCAGCATCCAGGAATGGCAGACAGATTTTGGCACAAACAATCAGAGTGTTTTAAGTGTTAAAAGGGGGAGAAGACAGGACAGGAGACACACACTGATTTCCAGCACAACATATTTTAAGATAGCAGTGTGAGAAACAAGAGGTTTTTAATCTCTGAAGATGGGTGGAGCACAGTGGAGTGCTATGGAGTGCATGTTCACATGGACAGCTTTGGTCTTCAGCTGATGGTGAAAAGCCATGTGCTTTTTTCAAGTTTTGATAATGATTTTCAAAGCATCTGGCAATGTTGTCAGGACAAAGAAGGGGAATAAAATGCATTTGAAGTTCATTCAGAGGTGCTAAATGGGTTGGGAAACCATTTTTATAGGGTCACCAGCTGGCAGATTAAAATACATGTCCATGCAGTGGTATGTGAATTGATTCCTCCAAATACAACAGAACACAAGCATTACTTTTTACAGTAACATAGTCATGAAATGCAGAGGGAAGACCTGTTTGTTTTATGTGTCCATTAGTTTTTCAGTGTATTACCAGCTAGTTCATATTACTTGTCAATGTTAACCACAATTGTTGTAGCAATAATGCTATCCATGACTGACATTCTGACACTCTATCATTGTCTCCCAGGCTTGTTCCAAATGTAGATCAGATGGCAATGTGCAATTAACAATAATGTTTTGAGTCAGAAAATCTAAATGTTGTAACAATTCATAGTGTTTTATGATAAATTTGGATCCTGGGGAGACACACGATTTCTCTTTTGTAGCCTCTTTGTAAGACTGGACAAGATGCTGAATGTATCAACATTTAGATTTTGACTATCACATTTCTCTAATCGTAGAGTAGAGGAACATAATTTAAGCAGCATAGTGAAACAATCACTTTTTATGACTTCTGTTTAAAACAGGTCTTAACATTACACTTAACAACATATGATGTCCTACCTTCTGTATTCATGAAGATATCTCAAACTGCATTTCACATTTAACTATTGAATCTGATCAGTTTTATTTATTTATGTCCAAAATGACAAACAAAAAGCAGACTTCACAATCTGTACAACATGTAACAACCTGATCAAGTACCCAAAATGCACCAGTCTGCTTCTCTGAAGTGTTACAGTGACATCTGGTGGAAAAGACTGAGGCTATACAGTATGTTGACACTTTGTATAGCTCTAACACCTTGTCCCTCAGCATCTGTAGCTCATTTCCTCTTTGAGGTACAGCTCACAAACCTTTACTTAATGTATCCACATTATTGTACTACTTGTAGCACTATTTTAACCCTGTGCAAGAATAGCCCAGACCTTTTGTGTTAACATCAAATATATGGTTTTCCTCTGTTGTGTATAACCTGTTATGACTAGGATCTAATATTTCCACTACTGAGATAAGTTATAGTTGTTAAATAAATGAAGCAAAACAAGAGGCAATGCCATGACATATACCCTGAAAGGCAAAAAAAAAAAAAAAAAAAGGTTCATTAGATTAAAAGATAAAGTTACTTGGCAGAATGATAGTCAAAGAATAAATCTATGGATGCAATTTGAGTTACAGTTTTAGTGGGAACAATTATTTTTATATTTGATTTTCATTGAAAAAAGAAACAGATGATCTCTCAAGCATGATTTGTAAGCCAGAGGATGGAAGGAATGAAGGCAGGAAGCCTAATGATGTAAGTGTGGAAAAAATATGTGGATCTGACAAAAAGCAATGTTACTGAGTGTAGACATTGTGAAATCTTATAAAAGACAAAAATGTTTGGGTTTGAAGATGTTTGCCATCGGAATGTAAATAGCAGTTTTTGGAATAGTTTATCATGAATTATTATAATAGAAGAAATTCAAAGTGTAAAGAATGTAAAGTTTTTATTAGGTTTTTGAACCACGTTATTTTCAAATGGAAAAACCTCCACTTACTAATACTGCAAACACTGGCTGAATGTGTATCGTCACTGAATTCATAATTTATGCTATTGTAGAATCAGTCTGTACAGGACTAGAGAACCACATGACATGATATTCCTCTATGTGTTAATAAATACATGCATTTACAGATGTGCATGAAGTCAATAAGCATTTTGTTTTAAGTCAGTTCCTGTGTTTTTTGATGCCATTGCCGTATTTTATAATTTGATGGAAGTGCACAGCAATCACCAAAGAGTAATACAATTGGACACCTATTCATCTAAATTGTCTCTAAAAGTTCAGAGCTTGCAGGTGGGTGTAGGTACACTAATCCCATGAAGCACCTGTCTGAATGAGGGTGTGGCAATCTACCCATGACCCTTAGCGTTAACTTCATCAACTGGATACCCCCTTTTGGATTGCCCCTTGCCCTATTCAGCCCTGGACCTCTACCTCATCCTGCCCTCGCCTCCTCCTCCTTGTCCTCGCCCACCATCACATTGCCCCTCATACTCTTCTGGACTTGGACTTTTCAGTCCCTTTTGTCCCATTCATGGATTCTCCAATCTATTTCCCCTAAACCCCTCCTGGAGTTGTACTCCCTTTCAACACTAGTTGAGTTTTCACTGAACTCAACTTTGCAATGGACTCATTCTTAATTATTTTATCCCTCTCTGTGTCAAACTGATTATTTATAATATGTATTAATCTACTGTGGTGTGTAATTATCATTATGAAATAGATGCAGTTGTATCTGTTTTTGTGATTTAATAAAATCCTGTTGTTGACTGTTATGATTAACTTCATGGGCTCTGATTGGTGGTTTCAGAGTTTTTTTACTACACCCTGGTGGGTCCAAGGGTGGGAATCTGAGTGCAGTTAAGTAGTTTTAATTGTTGAGGAATCAGCTGTCACACAAATAGAAAATGCAAGCAGGCGGGCAAGTCGTCTGCTTATTAATACACCACCACATGCGGATGCTGACCACATGGACAGGATCCTTGTCACAGTGGCCCAGGTTCAGTTCTGACCTTGCTGTATGTATGTATTTTTTTGTGACGTATCAACACCATTAAATTCTAAATTACCATTTTTCTTCTTGAAATTGCACATTTTCTCAGTTTAAATATTTGATATGTTTTTGGTACATTTTTGATGGTCTGTTGTGAATAAAGTATGAATTTAGGTGATTTCCAGATCATTGCATTCTGTATTAATTAGTTGTGTTTATGTTTTTTTCCCCAAGGAAAATGTTACTTTATAAGTACCAATAACATTGTGATGGAATGATCTGATGGTCTTGTTTGTGTAACTTCTTAAACACTACTTATGCTGCCTGCAAGGGGTAAAAATATTTTATTCAATAAACATAAAAAAGGGCTTCACAATCAATACAACACACGCCACTGTAAACAAACCTCTGAAATACCCTGGTCTGGGTCTAAACAGTTCTACAGGGACATCTACTGGCAAACACTGGTGCCTAATATCTGAAGTAGGTGCTGTTTTATTCTCCTCACTGAGTCTGTTTCTGCTTGTTATCGAGTCTTTCAAATAAACAAATAAATTCTCAATCAGTTCATTTCACAAAACAAAATCATCCAGGTATGATGTGTACCAGATGATGCAAAATTGAGTTTAATAACTTTCTGTAGTCCATCTTTATGTTTGTTGTTTTTGTAGGGTTGAAATGAGCATATTCTTTTCTCATTCTCTTTTCTTCAGATACAATGAGAAGGTACTGGAAATGACACAACCTTAAGATACACAAATTGAACTAAATTGAACTAAATGAGTTGTGGAGGTTAAAGTCACTCTTTGGTGTGACCCCTGACCCCATGATAAGAAACAGTGTAAACGGTTAGAAACATCTGACACGTGTTGAATGAAACTGGATATAAAACATTAGAGAATCAATGAAATAAGTCTCTTACTGCTGAACAAAAGGGTTATAGACATGTTAAGTGCAATGTCACACTAAATACTACCACTTTGGTTTAGAAGCTGATTGGCCCTGAAACTGTGTTTTTACTGCTGTACATACTTCATATATATATATATATATATATATATATATATATATATATATATATATATATATATATATATAATTATTATTATTATTATTATTATTATTATTATTATTATTATTATTATTATATACACAGATTGTATCTTAACGCAGAGACTGACAAATGCATATGTGGTCCTTCTAACTTTACTAAACCAACCTAATGATAGACTAGGACTTTTGCACAGTGCTGTATTTTCCTTACAGTTTGCATGTTTTCCTTTATCCAGGGTCCGTGTGAGCACGGCCCAAGCCGTGGGCCATGTCGGTGAGGGGCGGGGAACGGCCCCGCGGAGCCCCGCCTCCAGGCTTCCGTCACCGGCGCTGCTGGACTCGAGCAACTCGGCACCAACAAGCCGCCGCTGGCTCCGCTCCCCCTGCTCTGTGCTGAGTGAGGACTCGGTGCAGCAGGAGTCTGAACGCTGCGTGGCCCTCCCTATCTGTCCGTCATTTTTCCCGCACGGCTGTCGACATGGCCTCCGACGGCATGGACGAGCGATCTCCGCTGCTATCGGGTCCCAACTCGGAGAATGTGACCCCCACTGCACCCCCGTACCTGCAGGATTCAAGTCCCCGAGGTAAACACACGACACACAGGGCTCTAGAGCTCCGTAGCCTGCCTGCCTGCATTGCTGAATCATTTTGGGCGTATCGGTTTCTGCGATCATTTTGTGCGTAAATAAACTGCAAGGGCATCGGTTTGAAATGAATCGGCCGCTGAGAAAAAAGGTGGAGCTAGAGCTGTGAGAAGTGGAGCAGTGGGTTAGACACGGAGGGCCTCCATAACAGCTCCTACAGCACAAACTGCTTACATCACGACTCGCCCAGGCCTTCGTGTTTTGGGTCTCCCAAAATGTAAACCAGTCGTGATGAAGCACTCACAGACAGGGCCTCCGTGGACGTGGGGTTTTTGCCAGTGTCGCAGGCTGTTGATTGAAGGCAGAGAAATGACCCTTTGCAGATGAAGGCAGGAACCAGCCTTTGTCCCAGCTGTGACCAGCAGAATGACCAGATGTGGACCCAACCCACAGCACCACACAAACAAAAGACACAGTGTTGTCTTTGTTTGTTTATGTTTATGCATGAAATGTAAACATCGGGCATCAGCTGAGGAGCTCTTGATGCTGAAAAGGCAGAATGTGGGTCGTTCCTCCTCTGTGGGGGCTTTTCAGTCCCTATGACTGACTGATTGATATCACTGGTGTACATTTTTTTTTTTTTTAGATCTACATCAAAGATCAAATGTGCTAAATCTTACATACATTAATAAGATGAACTGCAAACAAATGACAGAACTGCTGGTTAGGCCATGTTTTCATGGAATATATTAATGTGTTATTACACATTTATTGGTTTATGCCCATTTATACAATAGATTTATGAATCTTCCAATAACGAGAACCTGTAAATGTACTGTGTATGTGTTGTGCAATGTGTGTAGACATTGTTTTGAAGAAGGTCTAATAGCTCTGAGACAAACATTCCTTCTGAGTGAAACCGATTCCCTCATTAATTCTCAGAATTTAACATTTTAACCCAAGACTGTATCTTGGAAACGACAGCCAACGAACATTTAATCTTATTTTTTCTTTATTAGTGCCTCAAACCTGGTAGTTTCGCTCTTTTTATTCTGTAGGGCTTTTACTTGCACGCCAATGTAATTTCTCTATATTTCTCTAAATGTCATACATTTGAGGTCTTCATCATTGCAAGTCATTTTAATACTCTTTTGTAAATATATGAATTTAGTTTTATCTATGAACCATGGAATGAGACAATTTTTTTTATTTTTTAATTTTTTATCACAGATGAGGATAAACTGTCTCTAATTATGCCTTCAAATCAGATGAAACTACACTTACTTTTGACTATTTTCTTTGTTTGTTGTGTTCCTGAGCTCATCCTCCACCCAGTTAGTGTTTACTTTCTCACCCTCAAAAAATATGACACTTCTATTGAGACTCTTTTCAGGAGTTGATATAAATATTTATCTTTCCACATGATTCAGCCGTGCAAATTGAAGTCAGCTTTTACCGTCATTCTGACCAAAGCATGTTAAAGTTCCACGCTGTTACTTGATTTTACCTACAATTTCTGCCCTACAAAGACCTATGAATAATTTAGCTTTAAAATTTGCACTCTATTTGGTCATGTAACATAGTGGAAATTCTTGCCGATTTTAAAGAGGGATCACATGTTTTCCTTTGTCTGTCCTAGCTTTTTGATATTTCTTCGTAGTTATTATTTTTTCAGTGTCTGAGCAGCACAAATATGTATTCCTGTAAGATAAACATATATCTGTACTAACAGAGTGATAACAACTAAAGAACCATGCAGTTTTTCCTAGCAGTTATAAGGTCAGCATGTCGGCAGATAACAGGAACGACCCTCGTCTGTTTTTCAGGTCTGCTATGATCTGAGCCAGCCTCCACCTTTGAAAACATGAATATGGGTTACAGTACCATGATGCACAGTGTCTCCTGACCCAGGCAATTACAGCTCATTAATCCTCGGACTGTTTGGGGTAACAGCCACTGTTGTGATTGACCTTTGCACTAAATAAGGTTGCACAAATTCTGAATTAATGATGCAGAATATCACATTTTGCACTATAGTAAACATAATTCAGTTGACTGATTTCAGTGCAGGTTAAAAGTTGTTTTTTTCCTGAGTGAAAGTTGAGGTTTGAAATCACTCCGTCTGGTCGCCACATGACAAATATTTGGTAAACAGTGCCACACTGAATAAACCTAAAGATAATACATTCATATAACCACAAATGCGATAAAATGTTTGTTCAAGATCAAAATGTGCATGAGTAAAATGTGCATGAGTAAAATGTCCCTGTCATAATGATGTCATGGGTTTATTTCTTATGTCAATAGTTTGATGGATGTAACACAAGTAATAACCACTTGAATCTGAAAGGAGCAGCTGCTGTGTGCAAGAAACAAAATGGAAAATTGTAGGAAAGTCTTACTTTATGTACTTACATATATGGTCAAAGACCTGTTTCATTCCACTCCTTAAGACTCCTACAGATTGTGATTTCAGCAGGCTTACTAGTTTATCAGCAGCCACACTGTGTGAGATGGATCTCATAAACTTGGGTATAACACATGCAGACTGTGATGATGAAATCTACTGAATCTCACAAGAAAAGATACAAGAATCAAACATCATCACTGCATGTTGTCCACTTGCACTGCCATAGCTGTACACACTGAAGATAAGCTTATGTCCATCCTGTTACAATAATGGTATATATATGAACTTAAAAAATTTGAAGTCAAGGGGAAGGAGGAGAGTGTGGACCTGGTCATGAGTCAGGAAAAGAAGTAAACCTGGCAAATAAAGTTTGAGGTTAGTAGTTTTAGCTCCATGAAAACACCTGTTGCACTGATCAGTCCATCATTTCATGCTGAGTTCCTATTAGTTGTTAAGTAGATGTAGGTTGTAGTCACTTCACATTATGAGATGGTCTAAGAAAATATAAATGAATGTGTTTACCCAGCTTTAAGTTGTGTCATTGTCTGTATTTGCAAATGTGGGGCTGTCTTCAGCCACAAATAATATTTCATTTGAATAAGTAAACAATGAAACAAACTCTTCATCTTAATCCTTTACCTCTATGACTTAACTATAAATATGTAATTTTCACATTCCCAGCCCCTAACTGTTTGATAGTAGTTTGATTTCTGTCTGTATTGTGTCTGTATTCAGAAAATATCCCTCACTGTGTTTTTCTCTGTGCATACAAATTACATTGTCATGTCAAATGATGATGTTTTGTGTTACTTCAGCCTCTTGATGGATGGACTGGATTAACGTAGTTCATATTTTTCATACATGTCTTTGCATCCCCACGGGTTGCTCTGTAGCAAATGAATGAATTCATTGACTGTGTAATACTCTTTAAGGGGCATTTCAGGACAAAAGGCTTTATCAAGAAAACAGATGCAAAAAATGAAGATTTTGTTGTTCTGCACCAGTTAAATCTTGGAAAATTCATATTTCGCCATTGGATTAACTTTAAGGACTTTAACACTAGACTGTAATAATCTATAAACTTGTCGGCTGCTTGTCTGAGTGTCACAGCGCTGAGAAAATAAAGCCTTAATGAATGTTGGTATATTCCACAGCCTAGTTTCTCCTTCCTTCTCTGCATCCCCAGATTACAGCTAATCCTACCCTCTTAGGTTTGTTGGTCTCCAGTAAGGCTGCACGATTTTGGCCAAAAATAAATTATATAAATAGATTTTTTACTGTAAAAACTCAATTTTCGATTTCAATTTCTGGGTAAAACTACAAAAGACAACTGAAGTCGGCAGGTCATTTTCATGTGCAGCCCGCAATGCAACGCACTGCTCCCACACTGGTGTGTGATGATGTTTGAGGTGCTGAAATAAGCTGGTTGTGTTGCTGTCACCGTCAGGCAGAGTTTGCAACGAGGAGTGGTTTCGTCTTCATCGAAAATGTCGAAGCCGTACCGATTCCACACTGCCAGCTTGCTCTTGCTGTTTTTAGCCATGAACTTCTCACTCTCCTTAGCAAATGCCATTTGTATACTGGTGTGTGGAGACCAAAGACTGTGGAGACCACTCTCACAGTTAGGAGGAGGAGCCTAGAGTAGCCCAGAGGCACACGGCCCGGAGACACGAGAGATGAAATTTGATTTGATGATTACCCTTTTTTAAATGTTGTTCTTCAATAATCCGATTTCAATTTAAAATCGATTGGTTGTGTAGCCTGAGTCTCCAGTATTTCTATTAGCCATATTGTGAAATGGATTAATTTGAGCCAAAGAGTGAAAAGTCCAGGTATTTTGCAAGAAGAGACTCACTCTGATAATGCTTTCATGCATTATCAGCTGCATTTAGGTGGTGAGTCAGTAAGAACTGTAATTGAAATGTATTTGCTATTGGATCAGTCTCAACCATGAGAAATTGCCATATTGCCATATTAAATATTAAATATTGTCATATTTTAATAATAATAATGGATTAGATTAATATAATGCTTTTCTATAAATGCATACTCAAAGCACGTACAGTGGATCCATTATTCATTCACCCTCTGGTGGTGGTAAACTACATGACGAAGGCGTGGCTGCTGATCCGTGCCTATGGCATCTCCAACCACCACCGAATATTCATACACCAGTGTGAGTAGCAGCACTGGAGACAATGAGGGTGAAGTGTCTTGCCCAAGGACACAACAGCACATGACTGGGACAGAGCAGGATTCAAACTGCCAACCTTTTGGTTATTGGACGACCCGCTCTACCATCTGAGCCATGGCCACCCCCTACATTCTCATATACTACCTCTGCCAAGGAGGAAATGGCATAGCCTGTGTCTGTATGTCTGTCAACAGGATAAAAACAAAAACTACTGCACAGGGGGGTAGGGCAAGGGCCAAGCCAAGGATGAATTTTGGAGCAGATGCATAAAAAAGGGGGAAAAAATTGAGTGAGAAGCAGAAAGGATTTATGATCACTTGGTGCATACAAGCAATTCAACACTAAACTACAAATCCCACAGTTAGTCATCTGATCTTTCCCTTGTTGATGGTGCCACCTGAGCTGAAGGGTGTGATGGTGCTTATATATTGTGGAGCTGCTCCTGGCTGTAGTAGAGTGTTCTTGCCTCTGGGTCAAAGGGCAGCCAGTGAAAACCTATAGTTGCTATATTCAGAGTCATGAGGGGCCAGTAGTAGTTTGGGAACAGAGGAACAACTATGTGCAAGACATTCATTGGAATTTCCTTGTTTCTTTAATACAAGTAAGGCGAAGGTGACTTATTTTAGATTTTTATGTGCCTGTGCAGTCAGTCAGAGTGTTTGTGCTTTGGCAGGCTCTTGCATTTATGACCAGGTTTGTCCAAAATATACGTGTGGTGTACCATCTGTTCCAGTGTCAACTTGCTGTTTGTCTCTGAATCTCAAAGCCAAACTCTCTCACCCATTGACCCACACCATTATTACTTAGACAAGAAGGAAATTGCTCATTTGTCCGATGACAGTAGATCCCTTGTCTCTTTTGGCTAGTTGACCAGGAGGCTTCAGGTTTAAACCTCCTAACATCCACTCTTTTCAGGAGGAGGGATATAATGTAATGGTAATGCATGTTTGTAGATGCATGCCATTAACAGTTGCTTGTTTGTTGTGTGCTCTGTCCTCCTCTCAAAGCCGAACTACCTCCTCCTTACACAGCCATCGCTAGCCCTGATGCCGGTGGTGTGCCCGTCATCAACTGCCGCGTTTGCCAGTCACTCATCAACCTGGACGGAAAGCTGCATCAGCATGTGGTCAAGTGCACAGTCTGCAACGAAGCGACGGTAAGTGGACCATGTCAAAGAGGCAGGCGACAGCTGGAGAAATGATTAGGATCCTCTCTTCTTGTCTCTTCTAGTTTCCTTTCATCTCCTCTCCTCATTTATTCTTGCTTCCTCTTCTGTTCCTCTTGTTACCTTTCACTCTCTCTCATCTCTGTCATATCTTCTCATTTCCTCCACTCTCCCCTCATCTCCTTTCACTTCTTTCCTTCCCCCTACTTTCCTCTACCCTTATTTCTTCTCATTTCGTCTCCTCTCCTCGTTTCTCCTCTCCTCGTTTCTCCTCTCCTCTCCTCTCCTCTCATGTCAATATTTTTTTGCTATTAAAAAACCCCCCACAACATTTGCTTTTGATCTTCTCAATATCTGTCTTAAGAGAAATCTGTCATATGTATCTCTGAATCAGTCCAGAGATGAGTGATCAATATGATGAAACAGCGTCACCTGTGTCTGAAGAGTAAGTTTCTCCAACTGTTTTGATAGACCTATTGAGGCACATATAGACTTAGAATCATGGAAGGAGGGATTACAGCCAAATGGTATTACATCAGACTACTACATCTAAAGCTGCAATAGCATGCACCATGTATCCTGTGATCAAGCTCTTTGCATTAATGAATACATGTAGGCAGAGTTAACAGGGTTCCTCTCATTGCAAACTAGACTTTTACACTAGATTCGTAAGTTTTTCATGTCATATAATCAAAACAAAACAGTTAAAGATTTCTGAAAATTCCTTTGTAGATCCAAATAAAGTCCTCTGTGTCTTCTATGATGCTATATTTAAATGGATGATATATTCAAATGCAGAGGCTGCATAAATGCTTCTCAAAGTATATTCATTGACCTACATAACCTTTCACAATGAGACATACTGGATGTATTTTCAGCTTTTCACTGCTCTGATCTTCCTTGACTTTGTATTTTTGTTGTGTATCAAAGTGCAGGTCCTGTCACTGAATTGACTTTTCTTTTCTTTCACATTCAGCCCATCAAAAATCCCCCAACAGGGAAAAAGTATGTGAGGTGTCCCTGTAACTGCCTGCTCATCTGTAAAGACACATCTAGGAGGATAGGATGTCCTCGACCTAACTGGTAGCTTCACAGTTTGACTTTTATTATACTTGGAATAACACATCAACAAACCTTCACCTGTCAGCATCTATACTTTACATCTGCATATTATTTGTGTCTGCTTTTCAATTATAATTGTGTCTGGTCCTCTTCCTATTTGCAGTAGACGCATTATTAACCTTAGCCCGGTGATGGTAATCCCAGAGGAACAACCTGCCCAGCCGGCGTTGCCCATCCAGCCTGAGGGGATGAGGGTGGTCTGTGGTCACTGTGGGAACACCTTTCTAGTATGTGAACTGACCAAGACACTCAATTGAACTAATCACAGGCTCCTCAGGGAGAATTTTGTTGCTGTGCTGTTGTTGGGCCAATATAGTTTATGAAAACTCTTAATGTAAAATGAAGGATTTACTGTTTTATAGTTTAATTTCACTCAACTCGGTCATGTACCAAACTTTGAGTGACTGAAAGGGAGGTCTCCAAAAGATTTAGAGCAGTAATTGCTGCAAATTCACTTTCCATACCTGACTTAATAAGTCTTGAGTTCCCTGTTATTGTAGTGTGGCCATATTGCATGCTCACATTGATTACTGATCAGAAGTGTGTATTTATTTATTCATTTATTTATTTATTTATTTATTTATTGCAAAGGGATGTATAAGGTACTTACCCATCGTCTGTATCCATAGCTGGTTTCTTACCTGCAGTGGATTGGAGTCAGAGAACCACACGGGAGTACTCACATTGAAGTTCAGTAATGTATCTGTGCAAAGCCAGACCCATGTCAATTCTTCTTTAGCACTTTGCTAGTTATAGAAAACATCGACACATGGGAAAAAAAAGTTGTGCCAATAAAATAACTAAAATTCTGCAAAAAAAAAAAAAGACCACAAAAGAATATTGCTGTCTCCTGTAATGTCCTTGTCCCAGTATTGCAACAGCCTGGGTGTAATTTCTGAAAGTTTCATTTAGTTTGACCATCTTACACTGTGACTGCTGCTCTGACCATGATATCCACCAATAGGAACTTAGCATGTTTACATAGCTAAAGATAATAATGTCAAGCTTGGCATCCCAAGTTCACCTAATTTCACCAGTCACAATCTCCTCCTCCTCCCTCTTCTGTGATTATCTTTTTCATACAAATAAATATAAGTGCAATCATTAGCTTAACTGTATTGTTTACCACTAAAATGGCAGTAAGACAGCATTGTGCTGATGACATTTAATTCATATACTTCCGTCGTCGTATGATAAAATTCAGAGAGTGCTGAAATCTCACAGTCTGTAGGAGCCATTATGTCTCTTCAAGACGTAGTTTCAGAAGGGAGAAGAATATCTGAAATGGTTGCACAGATACCAGATTATTCCAGTAGAGGACTGAAGTTCCCATGAGCCAAACTATGCTGTTGTATATAGGAGTAAAAGAAAATGTATTTTAGTTCTCAGTAACATGTATGCTAGGTTAATTCCCCTCTTATCTGCATTGACCAAGGTACTAGTTTAGATCTGGAATTGTTCTCCGGTGTCTTTAGTGGCAGCTCACTGCTCCAAGTGTGGGAATAAGTAATTACAGTTAAATTACCTTACTGCTGACAATAAAAGTGAAGTTAGAACTGAAAAACTTACTACTAAAAAAAATGAAGACTAAAGACTCCGTCACTTTTAAGTTGAAGCTGTTTTTAGAATATTCCTACCCTCACACAGCCTTTTCCTTCAGGGAACTGAAGCTGTGAAATGCTCTTCAAAACCACCAGACTCCTTTGACAAAAACAGTATTTTTACCTCGCAGACCGCCTGAGTTGCTGGTCTGGTGCCTCCTCTGTCAGTTCGGTTACTTGCGTTATAGTGGTGGAGAATCGTAGCTCCATAAAGTAAAAGTCCTGCCATGTATTTGTTCCAACCATTCACTGACCCCAGCCCATTTTGATGAGCACAGCTCCTCATCCAGGTAGATGGGATAATTAGTGGAATTGCCTGTGTTAAGTGAACAGGTAGAACCAATACATGGCAGGACTTTAATTTTATGGAGCTGGGATTCTCCACCACTGAAGCTGACTGACTGAGGCAGTGCCACACCAGCATCCCCTGTGCTGATACTGAGTTTTTAGGTGCCTTTGGTACTCCTTTCTGCTTCTTCAAACTGGGAGAAGGCCAACTGCTGTGACTTTGGATAAGTACAGTACCTCGTACAACCCTGCTGCAAAAGAAATCTCAATTCCTCCTTTAGTTTAACATTTCTCAGTGTCTCTGTTAAAGAAGAGGTTTCTCTTAACGTCCTCTTAACATGTGCACATTGTTGCTTGCGGCGTCTGTAGGGCAGTGAGGACGCCAGGTCATCCCAGCCAATGTCTGGCCTTCCCAGCGATGGCTCTCCCCCAGCACAACAGCAGGTTGACAAAGCTGGTCGTACGCTGATGGACATATTAACAACAGTCTAACCCTGCTCCTGTTTAGTCCGCTTCCTTATTTGCTCTGGTGATACAGACTTTGGACACATCTTGCTTTGAAAAAAATTTTCACCAACAAAACTCATTAAACTGGATTTTGCATCTCATTACAAATGCTGCTCATTTGCACTTCACATGTAGATTTTGACCCTTAAAAAAGCCAGATGTCAAAAGTCAAACATTTAACTGTCAATCAGACCTCAAGTTTCTGATCTATGATGACAGAAAAATATAACATTGCTTGTTAACATCAGAGGCCTTTGTGAAATAATTTTATATTGACAACCTAACTAACACGATTGAATGATGATTTTAACTGCTAATAATTTAACTGCATAGGAGTAATTTGTATAACTACACCAAGTTGCAAACATCATAACTGATCACATAAAATAATTCTCAATAGGTTTTTTTCTTGATTGTACCTAAAACACAATGGGGTTGTAGTTTGTAGTCTTTGTGTTTGCCTTTGTACGCATGCTGCTTTGTACTGGGACTTAAACACTGCCTTTTGTTTCTGTTTCCTCACAGTGGATGGAGCTTCGGTTTAACACACTAGCCAAGTGTCCCCACTGCAAAAAAATGTGAGTCAATATCCATGTTCTAGCTTAAGCCAGTGATTTACTTGAACAGTAGAAAAATATACCACACTGATACTTTGTCATGAGAAGGGAAAATGTGAATGTCTTCTCAGTTTTTCCAGTGCAGTTTAAATTATTTTACAGCTAAATTTGATAACCAGGTTAATTTGCACACTGGCTACAATATTCAGCCTTTGGAGGTTTGTAGTTCGGAGTCCAGCAGTCTGTAAGAGATGTTGTGTAATACTTAATCTCCCTAACTTTCTACATTTTTTGTTACCAGAGTAGCTGCTTTATGTCTAAACTCATGGAGGTCAGATCCTGGGCTTTTAGTAGGCTGGGCTCTCTCATACTTGGAAGCAGAAAGTGGGGGAGCTAATGAAGGCTAATCTAGACGTGTGACAGGAATTAGAGGCTGGCCTTAATACATGAGAAGTGCTAATGGAGTAGGAGGTTCTCATGCTTCAGAACAAGTGGTGGAGAACAGGCAGTTGTGTAGCTGTGCAGAGACACCAGCCTGCTGCTGTCACTAGTTTGACTCTACATTTGGACTTCTTTTTCTAGCTTATGTCATATGTTTTCTTTGTGTGATAACGTCTGTTAAGAAGGAATTTGAACACTATGTTTCATATATGTTTGTTCAGATATGTTTGATTGTTGCTGATGGTGATGCTGTTTTTTAAGAAATTATTTTAATATATATTACTTACTATATCCTCAAAGCATTGTACAATGTGTCTCATTCCCATACATACTCATTTATACACCAAAGTAACTTTACTTTTATTATTATTATTATTATTATTGTTGTTATTATTATTATTATTATTATAACCTTTATTTAAACTCAGAGATATATTGAGGAGGCAACCTCATTTACAATATAGTCGAGACAGAACACACAACATTTGAGACATACAATGAACATATCAGAAATACCAAAAAGTAAAAGTGACAAAGATGAATTGAAAACAGAGAAGTCTAATTAAAAACAGGAGCAGCTGGAGGTAAAATCAGATGCAATTAAGGATTTAAATTGTACTGATGATAAAAGTGTGGTAAGTTTTGGATGGTTTTGCAGACTGTTCCAGGTTACAGATGCACAGTAAGAAAAACTGGACTTTCCAAATTCAGTATGCATGGAAGGAACTTGCAGTCTGAGCCTGTCCTTTGAGTGTGTATGATAGACTTGCATTCAAAGGTACTAAAGAGTTAATATAGGATGGTAAAAGACTAGTGAGGGCTTTAGAAATAAATAAAATCCAATGTCTGTCATGCCTGTTACATAGAGAGGGCCATTCAACTTTAGAATGCAGGTCACAATGGTGAATGTTGTAGCTGCTGTCTGTGAATACTTAGGAGTATTTAGTATGTTGTCCAAATACTAGAGGAAGAGGAGAGAGGAGAGAGAATGACTGAAACTAAGATATGTTGCAAACTAAAGGTATGATTTGGTAATAATCAGTGTCAAATATTAAGCTTCTCTGGGGCAGCCATGGCCTCGAGGTTTGAGAACTGGAGCAAGGTACTTAATCCCCCCCATTTGCTCACTGGGTGCCTGACATGGCAGCCCACTTCTTCTAGCCTGCAGTGTGTGGTGTTCCTGCATGTTTCAGCTAGTTAAAGGATAAATGCAGAGGGTGAATTTCAGCGCATGTCTGCATGTAAAATTTACTGATGAGTAAAGGTTCTTAATTCTCCCTCTCAAGTGGAATTGCTCACTTGGAGGGAAAACAATAGCAAAAACAAATCAAATTGCACATAGATCTCTTTCAGTTTGATGTTCAGTTTCAGATTTATTTACCAATTACTTTGTTCAGTGACAGATTAATTTTATAGGAGAAATTTTCATTTAGACTTGAATGTTCAGTTCAGGACTGAACCAGGGTCTAATAACGTCAAAAATACTTTAATTCACCTTGACCTTTAAAAACCCACATCAGCACAGTACATGCCATGATTTGTATCTCCAACCCTGCCATTTGCTAACACGCTCTACCTGCTGAACCACAGCTGTGTACTGAGCTGATGAATTGAGTTGAAGATATTGTTCAGATGCACAGACCAACATGTCATCTTCTATTACACAGCAAAAGAAACAAGCCATGACAAACTGTCACTTGAAAATTTGTTGAACTGAATGAAAAACAGGTTCAGTGGGTGTCACAGAGAAGGCTAACTCTGAAGTCATTATACATACATATGAAATAAACCCTTGACTGTCATATTACAATTAGTGGAAAGTATGGAACTAAAATAATATGACAGTTAATATATTTCGAAAAGTGATATGACATTTTAAAAAAATATATTACCACTTTTCCATGAATGAAGGAAACAAAAAATTATAAAGTAAGAATGATGGGTTTTCAGGTCCACTACTGCCCATATTTCACAAGATACAGAGCAGTCAACTCAGGAACCTTTATTAATACTATGCTGAATAAAAACTTGAGTTGCGCGCACAAGTCAGCCAGTTTCTGTCCTACTTATTCAATGAGGAGGCCTACTCAGTGTTGGAAAAAAATCCCTTTACATGCTGATCTTCCGATTACCGCGGAAAGGTGCGGTGTCACGTACAATTTTTACCCCTGTATTATTTTTGTACTTTCGGTGTTTTCACTCATGCGCATTACATGGGTAAATTTGGTACAGCACGCAGCATGCTGGTTTTACACCTGTATTATTTTTACCCCCATTAACTGTGTAGTTTTGAATATCCAAATAAAGTAAAATTTACCATGGTAAATGATAAATAAATGGGGTAAATTCAGTACGACAGGATCACTATCGGATGTTTACATCGGAAAGAATGCGATTGCGCTTGCCCAATGATTTGGAGCATGCACATAATTCTTAGGGGGTATAAAAATTTGGGGGTAAAATTTGTGCAGCGGCATAAAGTGTGCGCGGCTTCTTATTGAAAATAGTAGGCCTATTATATATATTATATATGTATAATAAGTCTAATGCGACGGTGATCATTATTTGTATCAAATGTATGGTGTGGCGGCAAGGAACCTTACCAGCAGAAATGCTGGATACATATTTGCTGTATTACGTTGTGGGTACTTAACATTTTACTCAGTGTGTTCTGTTTTATGTGCAGGGGTTCAAGGGGGGTTGTGTTTATGTTTATTTACGTTAATGTGTCTGTTTTACAACGTTTATTAGCCTTTTTACGTTTATTTTTATTTTTATTAATATGACACCATTAGTCAAAGCTGTAGGCTGAACATTGCCTTACCTGTTCGTTGCAGTTTAGCTGTTGTTCATGCCATGTTATTGAAACTTTTGCTCTTTCAGAGTAATATTACTTCCTATGCTCTTTGAAATTGTAAATATCAATATCCTTCCTACAGAGTACAGGTGCAACAATATTGCCCTTAATCTGTTGTAACCACTTCAGGGTTAACATCAAGAGGTTTTTGAACCATGAGTTTTGCAGCAATTTGTGGTGCAGTGAGTGTGATTTCAGTCTCAGCACTGTCAGGTCTATTATCAGACTCAGTCTGAACAGGTTTGAGGAAAAAAAAAAAGAAAAAGAAAAAAAGAGCAATCACAGGGTTTGCACTAGGTTTACAGGCTGCTTTGGTGTTGTGTGGGTTCTAACATTTAAAGACAGGCACAGGTGGGGTATACAGGTGAAGCAATAGAATTCTGTTTTTTTTCTTTTCCAATTCAATTTCACTTTATATTAGACCATTATTATTTATCACCATATATGTACAATCAGTTTCAAAAACTAGGGCACAAAAACACATCCAAAAAGCTTAAAATAACTGTATTAAAGATGTCCAGTGGGGGCTCATTGCTTCCCAAAACCACTGTGGTTATAATGACTTATAATGGAAGTATACAATAACAAACCCATAGTTATCATGTTCAAAATTGCGGTCAGGAAGGACTAGGAAGTATGAGGGATTTAGAAAACAAATGAAAATGTGCGTTCAGTTCTAGATAATCTTCAAGATCAGCGGGAAATTGATTGTACTGATAGATATATGAATGGACCTGACCACAACACCTGAGGTAGACATCAGTTTAAAATGAAGCCTTAAAATTACCGTACCTTAAAATTCTGGCTCTCCAACATGATATCATGACTTGTGTAAATATACACACCACTTTTAATTCACATTAATTGGCGTATTATCTGTATGCATTATAACCTTTCCGCGTGCTCATGCCGCATCAAATACCCCACACTGAGGGCAAGGGTTAGCGTTAGGTTTAGGGGTTAAGGTTATGAGAACCAGAGATCTTGGTGTAAATTGAGACACGATCAAATGGCGTTAAATAACATGTGAAAGGATGAAAATGTATATGTTTAACACGCCAAATACCATAAAAACTGGCGTGACATATAACACAATTTCATTAGATCAGTCTCTGGCTCCTGTAGACTTACATTGAACTTCTCTAAAATACTAAGTTTTATTTGAAGACTCATTCTGGCCTCATTTATTTTATTTGGAACATCTAATGAGTAATTTGTGGTCCATCCAACACTCTTAAGGTGTGGTTATTATGTTTCACTAACAAGCCTGTAAAACACCTTTGTTATGAAATACTTGATGAAGCTTACTGTTTTAGTGCATCAGTAAGCTATCAATTAGCGTTAGCTCACCCAAGACCCCTTGCATTTAGACCTGTCTCCTCACTTCTGGCTCCAAAAAGCCAACAAGGCAGCAAAGAAGCTAGCAAATGACTGGCTTCAAAACAGCAACTCAGAAATCAGTGGGTGATGTTACAGTTACTACATTCAATAAATATATACATTCTGTGGAAATAACTAGTAAGAAAAGCAGAAAGAAAGTAAAAAGTGTTTATCACGTGACTACATGTTACAATTTATTCTTTGGGTCTCTTAGATGTTCAGTACAAATTCCAGTCCCATCTACTAAAAAGTAAGATATTTGCTGAGACTTGGAATATACACACTACTGATGAAATTCAGGGCCAAAAATTGCAAAAAATTAAAAATCAAAAAAAGAACTTGCAGTAGAGGTTTTGCAAAGTCCCGTGAACTTACAGAGGTTTGTACAACAATATTGTCAAGACATTTCCTGATATAAACTGTGTTGTGTGAGTTGAATGGAATAATGATCTTGTGTACAGGGAACTGATAACATCTTACACAGTGGCATGTTGCAGAGGAAATCCCCTTCCCACACCAGCTGTAGTAAGGACATCGTAATCTGCTTTACTCTATAGTTTGTTTGTTTAAATGTAGTGTACATCTAGCAGCTTCCTAAAGTAGTCACAGGTTAACTTAAATGAGATGCTGTGGAACAAAGAGATGTAAAGCAAGAGATTGTTTCAGAAAGTAGTTGCGGGTACAAGATCAGGTGATCAGGCACCCCTAAGCCATCTGAATGCCAGTGATTCCTGAAGAATGCTTGAGTCTCGTCACATGAGAGGCATGTGAGAACTGAGTGGTAGAAGAAAGTCAAGTCATAATGAACCAAAGAAAAAAAAAACCTGACGTCCTTCTGGTGCTACTGGCCACTTCACTTGTATGTACATTATGTTTCAATGAAGCCGTAGTTGGAGCTCAACAAACATGTGACCAGCCACAGGTGCATTCATGTGTAACTTCAACAACAGGGAAATGAGAGGTTTGTGTCTTGGGGTGCATTGGAGGTATTTCTGTTGTGAGAACACGATGAAACTATTTGTGGGATGTGGATGTGTTGTAGAGGAATCTATGAAAATGTGCAAAATGTTTGTGAGATTACGTCCACTTTGTGTGTGCGTACAGGTGCATTTAAAAAAACAGTTACAATTTGTCTTTTACACCACATGTACTTAAGTTTACTCGGTAAACATGCTCACTCATTTATGGAGTATTGAGAAAGCAAATATATTGGATTACAACTAAATGTGCAAAGTACACTGTCTCCAAATGTTAGAAAAACGCAAGTAGAGTATGTTTTGTGGATTGCACTTTGGATTTTTGGACTTCTGCTCCTCACATTTTCAGAAAGGCTCATTTGTTCAATGTATTTGAGGGGAATTATCTTAATTGTGTAACACTGTATGTCTTCCTAACATGTGCAATCAAACCTCCTATTCAACAGGACAAAAACAACATTAAAATGGACTAAAACGGCATCATAATGTTTCAAGTTGTGTTGTGCATAGTGAAAACTGATTTGCACATTTGAGTGAAGTACATGTTCATTATTATTTTTATTGCATTGAGGTGATTTGATTGGTTTAATTTAACATCACATTATTAGCCTTTTTAGACATTTATCTGTACTTCTACGGTTGGAAAGAATGTGAAGACTCTTACAATTCCCCATTTTTCTCTTTTTTTCCCCACAGATCCTCTGTCGGTAGTGCGCTCCCTAGGAGGCGCTGTTGTGCTTACATAACTATAGGGATGATCTGCATTTTCATTGGAGTGGGTTTAACAGTAAGTATGGGCTTTCTCCTTATTTTCCATTTTATATTAATAAAGGGAAAGAAAGTGTCAAATCTGTAGTGTTTTTGTTGCTGACTGGTTTCAGACTCAGAAAATTACTTTTATCCCACACAACCACATTTAAGACTGTCCCAACATGGTTATTCATATTGGAATCGTAATCACATCTCATGGGATTTTGGTCATTTAATCTTTAGATTGCTCAAAGAGTGATATTATGAAGTAAACTTCAGAGTTTTTAAGAGTTTGTATCAGCAGAAGGAGTTTAGAGCGCCTTTGGAAATCAACTCAGCTGGAAGTACACAGGTTACATCTTAAGGATCTCATGACCTCTTTAAATAAAATGATTAAAGAGGCAAGATCCGGCTATTTTCAAAAATGCATAGCTACAAACAAGAAGAACCCCAAAGTAATCTTTGACACAATTCACTCCATTGTGTCCCCTGCTGTCCCCGTGCTCTGTAAAGCTGACAGCAATGACTTCCTAAACTTTTTTACTGACAAGATCAGGGATAGTAAACACAATATTCCACCGCCTTCTGGCTGTCTGACCCAAGTTGATCCCCCTCTTCATACTTGGTCCTCTATCAACCCTGTGACATTGGAGGACATCTCAGCATTTTTATCGAAAACAAGACCCTCCTCCAACTCTGCAGACATCCTTCCCCCTAAGCTTCTTGTCAGAGTCTTTGACACAATTGGACCATGGGTCACAAAGTTTTTTTAACCTGTCGCTCTCGACTGGTTTGTTCCCCAGCTCCTTCAAGCAGGCCATCATAGATCCAAAACTAAAGAAAACCAACCTAGACCCCACTGAACTCAAAAGCTAAAGGCCGATATCAAAGCTCCCCCTACTGGCCAAAATCCTTGAGAAGGCAGTGTCTAAACAACTTAAAGCTTTTCTGGAAACACACCAAACTTATGACATTTTTCAGTCTGGGTTCAGACAATGCCACTCAACAGAAACCGCACTATTAAAAGTGTCCAGAGACATCATGATGGCGGCCGATTCCGGGAAATCCACGGTCTTGTTCCTGCTAGATCTCTCCTCGGCCTTTGACACAGTGGACCATACCATAATGATTGAGGGACCTGGTGGGGATGTCAGGTCCTGTGCTCGACTGGTTTTCCTCTTACCTGACTGGTAGAAGCTTCAGTGTGTCAATCAATAACACCCAGTCTGACTCAGTGGATCTACCGTGTGGTGTGCCCCAGGGCTCTGTTCTGGGGCCATTCCTGTTCTTACTGTATGTCCTCCCCCTCCCTCCTGGCAGTCTAGTGATGTCTCGTATCATCTGTTTGTAGATGACATCCAGATGTACTGCTCCTTTACGTCTTCTGAGCCCCACAAACTGAGTTCTTTAACCAACTGCTTGTCAGAGCTAAAGCAGTGGCAAAATGATAACAGTCTGCAGCTGAACTCCAGCAAAATGGAGACCCTCATTATTGCCCCGGACAGTGCTATCCCAGGGATTAAACAGCACCTTGGTGACTTGAGCTCTTCGGTGAAGACCAAACTGAGGAATCTGGGTCTCATCTTTGACCAGGCCATGTCTTTAGACTTCTACTCCAAAAACCTGGTGAAGAACTGTTTCTTCCAACTTCGCAACATCTCCAAACCCAGATCTATGGTGTCCATCAGTGAGCTTGAGATGATCATCCACGCATTTGTGTCTTCTCGCTTAGACTACTGTAACAGCCTGTTCACATGCTTAAGCAAGAAGGAGCTGGCTCATCTACAGTTTGTCCAGAACTCTGCTGCGAGGCTTCTGACCTGCACAAACAGGAGAGCCCACATCACACTCATTCTTAAATCACTCCATTGGCTCCCTATTCTATATCGTTTTCATTTTAAAATTCTGGTGCTAACTTTCTTGGGTTTACACGGCCAGGCCCCTGCATACATTGCTGCCCTGATTCAGCCCTACAGCTCAGCTCATAGCCTGTGGTCTTCAGGGCAGCACCTGTTGATGGTTCCTCGCACCTGTTTTAGTACTCAAGGTGACAGGTCTTGTAAAGCTGTAACAAAGCGTCTTTGGAATGACCTGCCTCTACCCCTACAGTCCATGGACTCTGTAGAGAGTTTTAAAAAAACACCTCAAAACACTCCTGTTCAAGCAGGCTTTTTAATTTCCCAACTGACTCAGGGATGTTACAAACTGATGGCACTTTATGTATTTATCATATTTTAATTGTATTTTATTGTGTTTTAGCGGTATTTTAATTGTATTTTATATCTACTGTTTATTTGTACTTCACACTGTAAAGCACTTTGTGACTCTGTGAAAAGTCGAAATAAATAAAATTTACTTACTTACTTAGATTTCTATCTGTTTGTGAATAATGTTAAAGGCATGCATTAGCAAAAGTCTCCAGTATATTATGGTGAGGTAAGATCTTTATAACCCAGTCTCTAAGCCTGAGATATGAAGTTGTGCAGTGTGTGGTGAAGGGGTTAATCATATCCAGGTCAAATCTGACAGAATCTGATCCGTCATCGCCTGTCAATAACACATTTAACCGTGTCGGGAAAACACCTGTGATGGGAAGCCTCATGTCCTTATACCATCTGAATTACAGTGACACTAAAACTGTTGAGCATAGCAGCTTTAAAGGGATATTAATTTCACACTCACACATAGTAGGTGACAGTAATGCAACTTGAGAAGAAGAAATCCATTTGGAGCTACTTTAGAGACACTGTTGCTGTGGACATGGTGGACTGTAAACTGTCACCTATTTCCTTTGTAGACATCAACAACTCATTCTATGATATCGAAAATGTGACTGTTCTAATTTACTTGTATTTATGTATTAATGAAGACTGACTAACTAAGGATATTTAATTTTATTTCTGCAATTAGATGCTCCTAAATGTCCATCCAAAAAGTATAACCATGTAAACTATGCAGCTTCATTTAATAATATTTTTCTTTTGTAAAGCTTTGTTTTTATTTCAGTTTCAGTTATTTTAATTACCTCTCAATAGTATCAGTTGCTTTGTTAATGTTAACAACCTTACATTCTCACATTATTATCTTTTTTACTTCTTAAAAAGCCAACAGAAAATTTAAAGACAAAAACGGTAATTATTGAGAAATTATGTTTTAGAACCGCAATTCAGTAAAGCTAGAATGTTGTGTAAAGGCATGCGCCCATACATGAGCTGGCAGACTGATCTCATTAAATGGCGTTGTATGTCATGCCAGTTCTTATGGCATTTGGCGTGCTATACCAACACATTTTCGACCTTTTGCATGTTTTTCAAGGCCGTTTGATCACGTGTCAATTTGCACCAAGATCTCTGATTCACATAAAACCCCTAACCCTAATCGTCAGTGTGTGGTATTTGACGCAGATTCAGACTGGACAGGGGGCTACTAATGGCATGAACATACACATGGAAAGCTTATAATACGTACAGATAATACACCAATTAAAAATGGTGTGTATATTTACGTGAATCATGATATCACGTTACAGCTGGACATTAGTATCAGTTGATAACTGCCAGTGTTGGTATCAGTATATGAGATGTCCTTTCACAGATGGCAGTGGTACGTATTTATCTGTCATGTTCTATTAAAGGTTTTTTCATTAATTTGTATATTGGAATATGTGCTCATTCAAAAATATGATGAAGAGCTGAAAGACTTTAAAATAGTAACTATTTTTATATTCATAATGAAGATCTTATGACAAAAACAAAATAAAGAGGCACCAAGTAACATCGATGTTGGCATCGGCAAAGAATTTTGAAAATAATGCAACAAATAAAAACTCAGATTCAAAACATAAAGTCAGTAAAATAAAATGTATAACTACTCTGACCCTGTAGATTGTAAATATTCCTTGTATCACCTACCTTTCTCTTGTCTCTGTTCTTTCTAGGTTGGTACTCGGGACTTTGCCAGCCAGTACAATGCCACCTACGTGTCCTGGGCATTTGCCTACCTGCTGGGCCTGATCTGCCTGATACGAGCCTGTTACTGGGGGGCCATCAAAGTCAGCTACCCAGAGAACAGCTTCGCCTAACATGGGCAGCGCACACCACACAGCTGGAACGTCAAACCACTACTCTCTACTCTACATTTCTAAAATAATTGCCTAAGTCATTTTTTGACAAAAATTACCTTTTTGCCTAAATCATCAACTACTCAGTTTCTGGTTACATGTTTTGTGTTTCTTGAAAATTCTGAAAAAATTGCATAGGCAATTATTTTAGGAAGGTGATGATATATTTGTTCTATATTTGTTTGATATTATCATCTTGTCCAGATTTCAATGTGGTCATTCTTAGAGAGTGAACTCCTGTGTGTCTGGACGGCAGAGTGTTGAGGAGGTGTTTTTGAAAGTTGTATTTGTGTCTCACTGAACACATCTACGGTATGTGAATCTGCTAGTCCAGGGGGATCCAAACCCTGTCCAGGTTTTGCATCAACCCCCCGAGGTACAGAATCAGTTGCTCATCCAATAACTGTGATTTTTTTTTTTCTTTGAAGAATGCCAAAATCAACTGGGTCTGTGCTGATTTTTGATTGATAGTTTAGTAGACTGTTTGGATTCAGTCATTCTGTACTGTTTTTTTTTTTTTTTTTTTTTTCAGCAGCCTCACTGACATGATGATTTTATTTTGTTGCCGACCAGACCAAAATGAGACAACCTACTAAGCAACATATGCCCATTGCACTACGATTATATGCAAACATATGTGTTGTTTTGCTGCTAGTTAAAATCCAGTTAGAGAAAGCTGCAAATCCATACTGTAATGTAACCATTTACCTTGCCTGTGTATAAGACATAGTATTGCTGTATGTCCGCTCTCAAAATTACCAATTTTTTAAAAGAAATTGTCCTTAAAAGCCCCATGCGTGCCAACTTTGCAACCCAGTATTAGAAGAGAAGAATAACAGAAGCTTGTTTTTATTTTTTGTGCCATGCAGCTTAAATCAGACTCCAGCAATAACCCTTTGATTTTAGCTGTTTTCAGTCCCACCTGCCTTTTTGTGTTTTTACATTGCCTTCTCATTGCTTAGAATGCAACCCCAGAACATGACGACTCAAGTTTGCATGTTGACTTATGACATGTCGTTTGTTTTCTGTCGCTGCTATGGTGTCTTTGGAGTCTAGCCGAGGTCGCTGAAGCATCCCCCCATCCCCTGGGTCTTAGCTTCTTCATGCCTGTGAGTTAGAATGTAAACCTTTGTCCCTTTGCCTCTCGCTGCTCTCGGACCTCCAGTGAACTCTGTGCTAGCTAACATCACTATAGGCTAACCCGGCATTCTGTCTCTTGACCTTGACCAGTGGGCACAGTTCAAACTTCTAACCTTGTTCTGAATGTGATGATGATGATGATGATGATGATGATGATGATGAAGCAGAAAATAATATTAAAAAAAAAAAAAAATACTCATTGTAAATAGTTCAGATTCAGTACATGGTAAACTTTAGTGTGAAGCTGAAGGAGCAGATGGCTTGTGGGTCTTTTTAAAAATGATAATTTATCAATAAAATGCAAAAAATGCTCATGTCCTGTTGTCGGTGGATGTCTGTGATCAGTTTTCAATTATGTTTTAGGCACAAACAACCAAAACTCAAGCATACAGACTCTCATGGTAAACTCTACGGGAGTAACAACCTACTATATGCTAACAATTTAAAAACTCATCACGTAATTAACTTATTTTGATAGAGGTTGGATAGAAAGCTTGGAAACTGTAAAGGAGTTTATTACCCCAGCCCCTGAAAGGGAGGCAAAGGTTTTTGGTGCGGGTTTTTTTTTTTTGTTGTTAACACTTTAGCAGCAAAACTATTGATTGAATTCATACCAAATTGGGTTTATAGATTGCCAGTGACCCAGGATACATGTGATATAATTTTGGGAAAAGTAGGTCAAAGTTCAAATTTTTTAATGAATTTAAAAAAAAAAAAAAAAATTTCTCATTTACTCATAATGGGCAAAATTTTTCTATGGTGTCTATATCTATGCTGATATCAGCTGGATTGATGCCTAAATAAGCTACAATACGTGCGAGGGGTGGATTTTGTTGTTCCTGGCACCACATGTTAACTATTGCAATTATATAGAAAAGGTCTCATTAACAGATTTTATTCTAAGGGTTTTTATCTGTGCTCAAATTTTATCATATGTCCAAGGCAAACTTCTGAGCATTATAAGTCTGGCCCCCAACAGCATCAGTAACTGCTAGAAATCTCCACCTAATGGACAGAGAGTAAGGATTCAATTCAAACGACTTTATACCCATACCCATAGGGCAATTCAGTTCATTTTCATTCAGTAAAGATTGAAAAAATGCATTACATGAGCAAAGATAAATTAGTCACACATATAGTTAATTATGTAATATAAATGATACAAAAATGTTCATCCTTTTTAGAGCAAATGTGTTCACATGTTACTAAAGTATAAAGTTATGTCACATAACACCTCAAAAGTGTCAGATGAGGCAAAGTCTGCACTTGTAAGCATACATCACATTGGCACTTTTCAACATTCATCTGCAGAGACTACATACAGGGTGGGGAAGCAAAATTTACAATGAACATTTAGTTGTTTTTTCTCAGCAGGCACTATGTCAATTGTTTTGAAACCAAACATATATTGATGTCATAATCATACCTAACACTATTATCCATACCTTTTCAGAAACTTTTGCCCATATGAGTAATCAGGAAAGCAAACGTCAAAGAGTGTGTGATTTGCTGAATGCACTCGTCACACCAAAGGAGATTTCAAAAATAGTTGGAGTGTCCATAAAGACTGTTTATAATGGAAAGAAGAGAATGACTATGAGCAAAACTATTACGAGAAAGTCTGGAAGATACTATTAAAGAAGAATGGGAGAAGTTGTCACCCAAATATTTAAGGAACACTTACGCAAGTTTTAGGAAGCGTGTGAAGGCAGTTATTGAGAAAGAAGGAGGACACATAGAATAAAAACATTTTCTATTATGTCAATTTTCTTGTGGCAAATAAATTCTCATGACTTTCAATAAACTAATTGGTCATACACTGTCTTTCAATCCCTGCCTCAAAATATTGTAAATTTTGCTTCCCCACCCTGTACAAGGAGAAAGACAGTGACAGAGAGGAAAAAGCATCCTTACCCAGCCTCATCTAGTACCTGGGAGAAATCTTTCCTCCTTAGATATGAGTGGCTTTGATGAGTTGTCCTTAAGTGTATGTGTCATTTTTTCCAAGGGTAAACAGAGACATTTCTTTTAGCAACAGTCCAATACTTGGTTGACCTGTATATTTTCATGTTGAGGAAACTCTGACTCTTTTAACTTGTAAAAGACACATAAAATCTGTTCTATACATCTTATATTATGTCTCTCTGAACAGATTGCAAGGACAAATAATTTAGGTTCAACCTCACTATCAAGTGACAGAATTTCCTGCACCACTAATCCAACATTCTCCCACATTTTTCTTTCTTTCTTTTTTTTTTTTTTTTTTTTTAATTTTTGAGTGTTTCCAAATGAGGCAGCATGATGGTGCAGTGGATAGGACTGTCACAGCAAGAAGGTCCTGGGTTTGATTCCAACACCAAGACCTTTCTGTGTGGAGTTTGCATGTTCTCCCCATGTTTGTGTGGGTTCCCTCTGGGTTCTCCAACTTCCTCCCACCATACAAAGACGGGCTAAGCTCATAGGTGTGAATGTGAGAGTGATTGGTTGTTCGTCTCTATATGTCAGCCCTGTAATGAACTGGCGACACGTCCAGTGTGTAGCCTGCCTTTGACCATAGGGGACCATGGAATAGGCCCCAGCACCCCCAGCACCCCCTATGACTCTGACTCTCTCGAGGATAAAGCAGTTCAGAAGATGATCCTCTCTCACTGAGGTTGCTACTGTAGTAGTACCCCATCAGCATTATGTTCTCCGCTCTGCTCCATGAGTGTCTTGTTCCAGTAACCAATTTCTCATCAGGGTGCCCTGGTTCCCCAACATCCGATGCAGACCTTGTTGCCTTGTTGTCCAAGCCAGCATGACTTCATTCATCATTCCAGGGTGAAGGTGTAAAGCGTTAAGGGTCACTACGGACTTTGCATATGCACCTCCAGGGGTGAAAGGGCAGCCCCAGAGTCAAACATCAACTCCCACACTTCACCAGGGAATAGTGAAAGACCCTTGGAACTACCAATCAGATCCCTTGAGGATAACTGAGTTTTTCACTAACATAACAGTCAATTAACAAGATTTTAATAAATCATAATGTGAATACAACAGCTTGTAATACTTAAATAGTTTGACACAGTTGAATGAAATGACAATGACTATGAACGAGTCCACTGAAAAGTTTGGTCCGAAGCTTGCATCAAAACTCAACTAGTTTTGATGCAAGGCCAGTAGATGCTTGATGGGATCATTCTACCCACACCTGCAAACTCCTAAATTCCATTCCATAACATTACACGGAAATCCTTCAGAGTCCAAAGATTAATCCATTTATCCAGTTTTCCCTGGCAAGCATTACAACACTGACTCAAAACTAAATACATTTAGCTGAAGAATCAGTAATTTTTACTTCAGTGTCTTACATTTTATTGTAAAATTAATCACAAATTAAAATAGACCAATTTCACTGTGAAACAATCACAATACCATTACCACTATAGTGAATAACAAATAACTTCTTCAAAATAAAATGAAATAACGAATTTGCATGTTTTTTTTGTCTTTTTTTGTCTTTTAATTTGATGAATGACTTAAAATATCTAAATCATAAGTCCTTCATCACTACTATGACAAATTTATGATAAAAGAAGAAGTTTTTTTATACATACCAAAATGCAAATTGTTCTAAAATGGATAATGTGCCATCAGCTATACCCCAAATGGAAACCAGGGTTCAGAATTCATGAAAACACCACTGAATTAGAGTAGTTCAGCACCTTGGACAGTGTCAAAAATGTTGCCATTTCATTGGTTGCTGCAGTGTTCAATGTATTTGTGACTGCTATGGCTCTGGCAGGCAATAAAAAAAAAGTTAGTGTCAGTCCAGGCAAGGGTGGCAGCTCTAGAAGTCAGGGTAGTGAGTGTATATAGCCCTCAAAATCTTCTGAATTTGAGGATGAAAGATCCTTATGCTGACTCATATGTGTAGTGGCAGAGGTGAGAGTAGAATTTCAATTCAATTTCATTTGTAGAGCCCTATATCACAACAGGGTTGCCTCACAGGGCTTTACAGAATTAGTTGGATATGAAAACAAACAACAGTCAAGTAAACAGCAGATGAAGGAAATAGATTAATGTCCCGGGCATCCCTCGTCCTTAGATCCTCCTTCTCGGCAAGGAAAAACTCCAAAAACTTAGTGAGAAAAGATAAACCTCTGGGAAAACCACAATGAAGGAGAGATCCACTCCCATGGACAGACAGACTACAGATGCACCAGGACTGATGGACGTCCATTTGCAGATGTAGTTCCAGTCTTTAAAGATGCAGTGGGGTGGGAGCACATGAGGGGGTCCATCTCAGATCCCCTCGTCATTGGGCCCCAGGCGGCTACAACAGAAACAGTAGCCACTCCCCCAGAGGGGTTATATAGCTTGGCCAAAAAACTCCCCACCTGGATTCAACTAAGCCAATAGTTCAGATCCTTCTATTGGAAAATTACTGCAGTGATTAATGTATTTCAGCTACAAGTTCTTTAATCTTAACAGATGTAATGACTTGCTCCTCATTTCTTAAACAACCATCAATTTGATAGCGTAAGGATTGGACTGATTCAGTGGAAAAAGGTCATGTGGTCTGAGTCCAGACTGACCCTGTTCCAGAGCAATGGGTGCAATAGGGTGAGAAGAGAAACATATGAAGTGATTACCCAAACAATAGGACAAACCTATTGGGGCAGTGTTGTAATCTGGGGTTGATTCATTTGGTCACGTCTAGGTTCAGAAAAGGAGGACATCTGACAACCTGAATATACTGAACAAAAAACTCTGAACATCAGTGGATTTTTTCTTCACTGATGGTACAGATATATTCCAAGATGACAAGTCACACTGTAAAATGCACTGTAATTAGTTTACCCAAACAGCTGGAATAAAGTGTTTTAACATCAGAAAAATGTAACAGATATCAGAGATATGAGGATATGACACCTCCAGGCCCACACTGGGGTCATTCATCCAGTGTCAGAGAGGAAGACTGAACAGTCACCCTCTGCATTGATTTTTTTCTATATTGACAATGATTATTGGTTACAATAACATAACGTGACTTTTTGCCTGTAGAATATGGTCTTCTAGAAGTTGTAACAAAAGGAGCTTTTCTAATCTAGACTGTGAAATTGACCTTAGAATTTGTATTTACCTCTAGTCAAATTAGTTTGGGGGGTTTCACCTAAAAAGAGACAGCAGCAAAGGTCCTGTATCTGGCTGATTTGCTCAACAGTTTACTTAACAGCTGCTGATTACGGATCACCAATCATTTTAGTTCAATTATGGTGAAGCTCATACCTCTTGGTAGTTCTTCAAAGTTCAGCTGGGCTTGTTTTGCTCTTCAGTGACTGAAGAAGTCTTCTTTAGTTCAGAACTGAAGATGTCTCTTGGATGAGAGATGAAATGTTTTCAAAAGAATGAGACAAGTCCAGTTGAACCTAGAAGAACTACCAAGAAGAACAATGACCAGGGTAAATGCAAACCTACACAGACGTGAAGCTCATACCTTTACGAAATGGTACTAGATGACAGTTTGCTTACATCTAGTGGACACAATTAGAAACTACAAGCAGAGGTGTGCGCACTCCTCCACACACACATTAATGGATTTTATTACTTTAATGTTGTAAAACAAATTTCATGATTTATATTGCTTTACACCATTACTATATTTTTTCCTTTGTCTTGTGAATGGTTTCAGTAAGCTTAAAGCACAACCAACAGTCTCAAAGGTGACTCTGACACAGACATCTGGATCTACACAGATCTAATCTGCTGAAGGTGCTGAGTCTGCTGTGGCTGAAGATGTAGTTTTTATGCCAGAGTTGAACCCAGATGGTGTCACCCACTTCCAGCAGCACCGTCACGCTGTTAGAGGGGCCTGCACACAAAATGCAAGGGGGGGTAAGCCACATAATACAATTTGAAAATACACAAACCCAATAATAAAATCCAACATAGACATTTACAGCTTTATAAAATAATGTATCAGTTGCACACTTCCATTACACACATGTAATCTCAACACAATACATCATTAAATGGTTTAAAATGTAATCCCGTATCTGAATTACACAGCCGATTCTTTCCACAAAACAGTCAATTTTAGTCTACCTCAAGTTGATGAGTTCTTTGATAATACAGCAGACTCTCTGCGAAAAACATTGGATCTAATTGCTCCACTAAAAAATAAGATTAAAAAACAAGGGAAGTGTGCTCCCTGGTTTAATTCTCATACTCGCCAATTACAGCAGCATACCTGAAAATTGAAGAGAAAGTGGCGTTCTACTAAACTAATAGAACACCACTGAGCCTGGCAGGACAGTCTAAATAAATACAGGAAGGCACTTCATTCTGCTAGAGCAGCTTAACATTCATCATTAATAGAGGATAATAAGAACAATCACAGGTTTCTGTTCAGTACCGTAGCCAGACTGACAAAGAACCACAGTGCATATGAACCTAGTATTAAGTTCAGTTCAGTTCAATTCAATTCAATTCAATTCAATTCAATTCAATTCAATTCAATTCAATTCAATTCAATTCAATTCAATTTTATTTGTAGAGCTATATATCACAGCAAGGTTGCCTCACAGGGCTTTACAGAATTAGTTGATTATGAAAATAAACAACAGTCAAATAAACAGAAGGAAATTGATTAGTGTCCCGGGTATCCCTCGTCCTTAGACCCTCCTTCTCGGCAAGGAAAAATTCCAAAAACCCAGTGGGAAAAGAGAAACGTCAGGGAGAACCACAGTAAGGGAGAGATCCACTCCCATGGATGGACAGGCTATAGATCAGTGTTTTTCAACCATGGGGTCAGGTCACCTGAAATTTCTAGTTATTGATGAAAAAAAAAAGTAAATAAATTACTACTAAAAAATATTCTTTAATGATTCGATATATATTTCATCATAATTAGAACACCACACATTTTTCCTAATAAAAATCAAGTTCAAATAAAACATACGATATAACATCTGAGAGGGCATATCTTGATTGACCCCATGATGTAATTGCATGCGTTACTACATTTGCTGGACACAGTCGAAACCGGACCGAAAAGAGAACGGAAAGATTTCTTCACCTGCCTGGCCCCTCTAAGACATCTACGAGAAAAATGTCTCTGTTTTGGATGCCTGGGGTTGCCAGAAATTTGTGATGTTAAAATTGGGTCACAAGCCAAAAAAGGTTGGGAACCACTCCTATAGATGCACCAGGACTGATGGATGTCCATTTGCAGATGTAGTTCCAGTCTATAAAGATGCAATAGGGTGGGAGCACATGAGGGGGTCCATCTAGTCAGATGAGACAGGTGAGGGCAAGGAGGTCCATCCCGACAGGTGAGGGTGGGGGAGGAGGTCTGGGGTCACAGGTCAGGACAGGGCACAGATGAGTCCCCTCAGATCAGGTCATTCCCCCCTGCTACCCTCCATAGCAACAATTTTATGACCTTCTTCAATAATAATATTTTACTCATCAGAGATAAAATTAATGACCTCTTGTCCTTCACAAATTCTAGTCCACCTTTAAATCCTTCAGACCCAGAAACTACAGAGTTGACTAATGAACCATCTGGTTTTATGGATTGCTTTTCTGCCATACAGATCAATCAGCTAATTTCAATAGTCTCTTCATCTAAATTGTCTATCTGTCTCTTAGACCCAGTTCCAACAAAGCTCATCAAAGATGCTTTACCTTTACTTAGCAGCCACCTCCTTGATATGATTAACCTGTCATTATCTACAGGCTTTGTTCCACGGTCCTTTGAAGTAGCTGTAATCAAACCTTTTCTTAAAAAACCCAGCCTTGACCCTGCAGTGTTATCTAACTATACACCCATATCGAATCTTCCATTCATATGTAAGATTCTGGAGAAAATAGTAGCCAATCAGTTATATGACTTCCTTCAAGCCAACAGTCTGTTTGAGAATTTCCAATCAGGTTTTAGGGAATATCATAGTACAGAAACAGCACTGGTCAAAGTTACCAATGACCTTTTAACTGCACCAGATAAGGGTCTGGTTTCTATACTGGTTTTATTAGATCGTAGTGGGGCTTTCAACACTGTCGACCATCACATCCTTCTGCATCAATTGGAACAATCAATTGGTAATAAGGGATCAGCATTAATGTGGTTTAAATCCTATCTAAGAGATCGTTATCAGTTTGTTAATGTTAATAATGAATCCTCTCATTGCACTACAGTTAGTTAGGGAGTTCCTCAAGGCTTGGTTCTTGGACCAATACAGTTTATCTTATACTGTACATGCTTCCTTTTGGTAACTTAATAAGGAAACACTCCATCAACTTTCATTGTTACACTGATGATACCCAGTTATATTTATCTATTAAACCTGATGAAGCCCATCAGCTAACTAAACTACAGGAGTGCATGAAAGATATTAAAGATTGGATGACCAACAACCTTCTGCTGTTGAACTCAGACAAACTTGAAGTCATTGTGCTTGGCCCAAAAATGGTTAAGGATGCAGTGTCCAGTGAAGTAGTCACCATGAATGGTGCTACCTTACTAAAATCACCGTGAGGAATCTAGGCTTTATTTTTGATCAGGATCTATCATTTAACTCACACATAAAACAGATTTCTAGAACTACTTTTTTTCATCTGTGTAATATTGCTAAAATTAGGCATGTTTTAACACAGAATTACAAAAAAATAATCCATGCTTTTATTACATCCAGATTAGATTATTGTAATTCACTCTTCTCAGGCTGTCTCAAAAAGTCTGTAAAGACCCTTCAATTAATCCAGAATCCTACTGCTCATGAACTGACTAGAACCAGTATCAGAGGCCATATTTCTCCTGTGTTGGCTTCTCTGCATTGGCTCCCTGTAAAAGCTAGGATAGACTTTAAAATATTCCTTCTCACAAAGCATTTCATGGCCAGGCACCTACTTATCTGAAAGAGCTTTTAGTTCCATACAATCCATCTAGAGCACTACACTCTCAACCTGCAGGCTTACTGGTGGTTCCTAGAATCTCCAAAAGTAGGACAGGAGCTAGAGCCTTCAGCTATCAAGCTCCTCTATTGTGGAACCACCTCCCTGCATCACTCCGGGAGACAGATACCCTTTCTATGTTTAAGAGTAGGCTAAAAACTTTCCATTTTTATTAATCTTATAGTAAAATTAATAAGTGAAAAGTGAGATGACATGAAACAAAAAAAAAAAAACATTGTTTCAGCTGGTTGCATAGTTACTTTCTTGATCTTGATGACAAAATCCTTTGAGTTTTAGAGGAGAACTACCAAGAAGAATGATGACCTGAGCAAATGAGAACCTACATAGACATGTTTATTATATAGTTACATAGATGGTGAGATTTACATTATTTGTACTAACAGTTACAGTAGTAGTATATCCACTGTTAATACTACTTGTAATTGTAGTATTAACAATTATGGACATTTGTTCTAGCTATTGGTAATTTTGCTAGCACCAGCTGTTTTACTTTTTAACAGTTTAAGTTCAGTTTGCTGTGCATGTGTCTCCCTCTACTTCCCCCCTTCTCCCCCTCTCCCCCAGTTTCTCTCTCTCTCTCTCTCTCTCTTTCTCTCTTTTTTTTTCTCTTCCTTTACCCTCTCTCTTTAACCACAACTGGTCAAGGCAGACAACCATCCTCCAGGAGTTGGGATCCGCTCGAGGTTTCTGCCTGTTAAAAGGAAGTTTTTCCTCGCCACTGTCACCAAGTTTTTGCTCCTGGAAGATTCTGTTGGGTTCTGTAAATTGGCTTGAGAGTCTGGTTTCAACCAGCTCTATATGTAAAGTGACATGAGATAACGTTTGTTATGATTTAGCGCTGTATAAATAAAATTTGATTGATTGATTGATTGATTGATTGATTGAAGGGTGGTCAGTGGACAGGAGGAAGGAGAGGGGAGATGGATTTACAAACTAAGGACGTAAGATGGAGTACCAGGGCCACACTGAGGGAAGAAAACCACATATTTGGAGAAAAATGAATCCTAATTAAATGAAATGTGTAGAAATAAAGTCATAACTACATAGGAATAAAGGCATAGTTCTTCAGAATAAAATACTATTATGAGAAAAAACTAATGTGCTCTGATTCTAATCTTTGTGAATATTTAGGAACACTTATAATTATCTATACATTGTAGTTCATTATTGGTATGTTCATAATTCATTCTACATATTTGCATAGGAAGGAGTTATGATTCATGTTATAAAACAGAGTGGACCATCGTGAACATGACTGTACACCCTATGGATGCATTACAGCACACTAGAAGTATATTCATAATACAATGCATAATACATATAGGCTGCATAGGAAGTGTTGGTGTAACTGGTTGTTAGTGATTGAAGCTCCTGTTGACTATCAGTCCCTCCACCGGAGCAGGTGAATCACACATGTATTGGTGTTGTATCTGTTGCTACCCTCTTATAGGTCCACGTAATATCAGTCTTAAAAGGTCCCTCAGTCATCCAGCCATTATTGTTGTCCAGAGCAACCTAGAACGCCATATGGACCTGGTGATTGTCAAAACCCCTTGGAGTCAAAGGGTTTTTAATGTATTAGAGGACAAATCTCATTAATACACTGATTACTCTTTTTAAAACAGAAATAAACTTGACAGGCCATAAAATATTTTTTATTCAAACACAGTTTGATCTTGAGCCCAGACTTTCAATAACGGTACTGCAGCTCTATAATGTGCATTAAATGTGCAAAGTACCTCTTAAAAAGATTAAATTCACATTGATCCAGTGGCTTCTTCAAGATGAGTTAGGTGGACATTAAGTACATATACATCATATTGCCAAAAAAGTATTGGGACATCTGCTTTTACACAAACACAAATTTTAATGGCATCCCATTCTTAATGTGTAGGATTTAATATGGAGTTGGCCCACCCTTTGCAGCTATAATAACTCCAAATCTTCAGAAATCACTTTCCACAAGCTTTAGGTCTGTATTTATAGGAGTTTTTGACCATTTTTTCCCCAAGCACTGTTTCTTCACTTTAACCAGTTGTGCAGTTGTCCATAAGAGGGTGCCAGTGTGTCTCATAAGACTGCCCCCATTATCATGGTCAAGGTCTGTGTGAGCTGTGTCTGATCATTGGAGAGATCAGATTTTACATGTTGCAGTTGTTATTTGAATACGTCATTCAGACAATTCTAAAGATTAGATTTTTAAATTTCCTTTTGAGCCTTATGTAACAAAGTGTGACAACAGGATTAGTAGTTTCTGTGTAAACCATGATCCAACCAACTGACTTCTTATCACCATGTGGATTCCCAACTTATGCAACTGCTTATCTTTGAGATGTTTTTTCTTCACTTACATAAACCTTAACTGCCTGATGTATTGGTTGTAGCCTGTTGACTGTAATCGAGTAAGGACACACTCCTCTCAGAGGTATTAACAGCTTTACAGGGGCGATGAAGGCAGCCTCAGTGCCCCCTGACTGCTATACTGCTATAGTTGGTGGTCTCCAGAGAGCTGAAATTAGGTTGTTTTTTTATTTTTTTTTTAAAGCCTCAAAGGGGAAAAAAAATGAAGTTTGTATTTGACAAAACAGAGCTGAGAACATGGAATAAATCCATCAAAAACCTTTGGGTGACTCTGATTCACTTTTCTGAATGTATTTCCTAAATTCAACTCACTTTTTTAAATTAAAAAACTCAGTTCACAATTGGCCTCTTCTGTAAATCATGGGTCAATTTATGCACATTCTTTACATGATTACTGTCATGCTCACAACCTGGCAAGTTCTTAGTGTGGAGGCAATTCAGTGATATACCTGCAGTTGTGGTCTTGAAATAAAGCCCTGAGTCTTTTGTCTGAGATGGTCCATCAACACACTGGTGTCCACTGTGAACAGTCAGGTTAAAGATGAAGAACATAGAGTTTTATTTAGGACCGTAGGAGCAGAAGTTTGACCCAGTGGATCTACTACTTTCCTCTATTTGCTGAACAGATGTCCTGTCAGTGACTATCCTGGCATATGGAGCTGCATCACACACCACAAGTCAACTGGTGTAACATTGGTGTCCACAACATGTGTTGACTGCCAGAGGAGATGTGTTATCACAGCCCATGTGTGGAATGATACTGTAAGCTCCATGCAAGCAAAGAGACTGCACTTCCATATAGAACTTTAGAAGGGGATACATAAACGGATTAGTTGATCCTTGAGGCTGTGCAGTGTGGTTTTCATGCACTGCTGCTTTGCTGGAGGTCACAGTACAGCCACATGCTTGCTGTGCTGCTGCTGGCAGGAGTTGAGCGCCTTGGTGAGGGGCAGTTTGATGGTGGAGGTGGATTAAATAGATTAAGCCTTTCATCTGTAACTGCTGACTGACATTCAGCCAGATCTAGCCCAGGCTGTATCTGAGGCCCAGGGCAGAATCCATCTCATCAGGGGAAACGAATGAATCTAGAAAACACTTTTTGTGTAGAAAACTTGGATTGCTGAGAGCTCAAAATGTAGCTTGAACACAGCAGAATTGCTATGATACACAGTTGCGGGAAAAAATTATTAAACCACCCCTTGTTTTCTTCATTTTCTTGTTCATTTTAATGTCTGGTACAACTAAAGGTACATTTGTTTGGACAAATATAATGATAGCAACAAAAATAGCTCATGAGAGTTTAATTTAAGAGCTGATATCTATCCATTTTCCATGTTTTCTTGATAATGACTAAAATTACTTAAGTTCTTACATCAACAGTTATGGCACTGTACTGACAAAAACAGTGCTTTTAGGCATTCCATGTTTTCTTTTCTGCCTGTTTTAGTCACATGACACACACAGGAGTTAGTACTTGATTGCATAACCATTGTTTTTGATGACTTTTGATGGCCTAATAATTTTGTCCGCGACTGTATACGAAATGATGTGGAAAAAACCTAAGTGAAACATAACAATAGAGTGAAGACTGCTAGGAAAAAGTGACAAATGGAACGATAGCAAGTTATAAAACTCCCAACTTTGCTTAGGTTGATGGTGTCAAAGCTGAATTTACATTAGACAGCTAAAGGGCTCACTTATTGCTTTGTTTTATTGCTTTAAGAGCAGTACTGGCTAAAAGAAAAAAATAGTCTTGGCTTATGAAATGCATGTACAAGTAAAATGTGTGTGTTATAAGGGCGAAAATGTGATTTTGCGTTTTCTGTTTAAAAGAGAGAGGATGAGAGGCAGAGAGGATGACCTGTAAGAAAAATGTTGAGAAACTTTGATAATTAAAATGGCTAATGATATTAAATTTAATAGCTTGAATCAGTAGAGGAGTCCAGGTGCGGAACTGGCCCAATCAATCAATCAATCAATCAATCAATCAATCAATCAATCAATCAATCAATGTTTTTGATATTCTATTGTAAATAAAATATGGGTTCATTAGATTTGCAAGTCATTGCTGTCTGTTTTTATTTCCACTTTACAAAGGGTCCCACATTTTTTGGAATTGGGAAACTTTCAGAAAATTTCACTAAAACCAAAATTTGAAGAAGGAAAAACAAAAGATAAAGTTATGGTTTTCAAAACCTAGGACAATAGAACTACAATGAGCCACAGATATTACATGAACTAAAACTGCAGGAAAATAAGCTTATTTTGGTTGTCCTGCAGAACTAGTTTGTGTTGGAATAAGATGTCTTTACAATAGATTTGTAAATGACATGTTAAAATTATGCATTGTTTCATCTGGCGTTAGTTTGTGTAAATCAAAACTTTTTTAATACTTCTAAAACTATTTGTCAGAATCAAACTACTGAAAGCATTTATCATCAAACTATGATAATCTTTCCAATAGATAAAAAAAGTTTAGAATAAATTGTCTAGTCCTGATGGTCTATGATGTGTATTTTGTGGTACACTGGCTGCCTCACAGCTGCTGGGACGTCCACTCAGACAGACATACACTGTAAGCCCTCTGTCAGAGTGGTTGGCCCACTTTTTCCACTCATCGCATGCTTAAGCTGTTGTCTTGATTCCCATTTAAATTGAATGAAATCATCCCAGATGATCTGCTCACGTGCAGCAGATGCCCGCTGCAAAAAGAGGACAATTACGCATCAAAAAATAGTTGCAGAATAAGATCTGGACCAGAAATAGAATTAAAGTCTGCTGCAGGCTGTCCAGCATCAGCCACCACTTCATAGGATCATTTAATCCAAATATTTCACTTTAGATTAGTTTACAAATATGAAGTATAGTAGTCGTTTAGCCATGTTTGTTTCTAGTTATGAACAATGTCATGCATTGGTAGTCACACCAATAAAAACCAGAGGGTGCAGGTCACTGTTTCTGTGTCACTGTGGGCTTTTCTCTAGCATTTATTATTCTCACATACTTTTGACCATAAATATTCAAGGCCTCTGCAGTGTTCTAACAGAAGAACAGAAGTGTAGGTTATTATAGTTTGGAATGCATGTGTAGGTGTTGATGTGTTGCTGTGAAATGTGTGTGCATTAAATCATTTATTTTCCTAAAATGAAAAGAAAGTAGCACCAAAGTGATATTTTAGTGTTGCCAGACACTACCATCGATATTGTCCTGGAAGATTTCAGAGAGATTTCAAACTTGGAATTGTATCCAGGTCAGAACTGCGGAATAATTTTACGCTCCACAACCAAACACATTTTCCTCACTTTGTACCAGAGCTAATCTGAGTCCAACAAGCATTTCAGAGAGAAGATATGTGACCCACTTGTCCGCCCCCGCCCCCGTCCTGTCCCGTCCCGTCCCACTGGTAGAAAGTAGGTGAGTGTGTCTGGTAGCCTACTGTCAGACCCAAGGTAATGCCAAACTCCGTTTTGAGGCACATCGGTAAATCCTTGCTGATCTGCCAGCTCGTTCATCCCTACTGAACCCGAACCACTTTGTGGATAGTGAGGGATAGTGAAGGCCCATACACACATTAGACTGATTCTGATTTTTCTGAATATTCACCTATTCACACTCCTGAAACTTTTGGTGAAAATTATGTCCTTTGTACTGAATCATTCAATTCTCAATTGGATGCATCTCAGTTTTGACCATGCAGTTTTAATAAGATTCCATCACCTTAAGGTAACAACTTTGGCTGAAATCTGGAATGTGCCTGCAGCAGACTTCACTCATAGGAACAGTTTTCCTGATTGTTATTTGCACAGGAGGCAAAGTCTGTGGTGAAAATTATCTTAGGGATGCTGTCTACCAAAGGCCTCTGACTCACAGGCAACACCTTAAATCCACAAAATCATTTTGGGACACAAGACATAGCTGAAGGTGTTGATACAAATTTTCTGTAGGCTTGGAGGAAACTGAGGGACAGACAGGGATGTTCTGAATTTGAACAGAAAAGTTTACTCAGATTTATTACCAGTTTATTTCTTTAATATTTGGGGTTGTGAATGGAACTCCTGTCACTGTGAGGCTCATAGTTCAAATCCTGTAAATCACTGGGCTTTGGGAGTTATGCTGTCTTAAATAAGACAAATGCAGCTACATTTGTAGTACATATTATCCACACTGGAGGAACAGTGAACATTTCCAGTAGTCTTTCACTTGACGTCATCTACTCTAAGATCAATCCATGCAAAAATGAGGGAATGCCCCCACACAAAACTAACGCAGATCAATATATCAAGTCTGAATTCATGTGATCCATTTAAAATGTCAGCCATGTTTCTATAGCAAAGTATTATATGGTCTCTGTGGCACAAAGTAGTGTGTTCTCCTGCCAACCAAAAGGCTGGTGGTTCAGGGACGAAGAGAAGTCTTTTTATAGTTTCACAGTTTGGGATCAATAAAGTATATCCATCTATAGCAGGGGTATCAACCTCATTTTAGTTTAGGGCCACATTCAGCCCCATACGATCTCAAGTGGGCAGTAAAACAATAACGATGAAAAATGTAAAATTACATTATGCAAATGTTAACATTACAAAGTTTCCTTAAATATGTAAATAACATGAACAATCTGAAATTTCTTAGAAAAATAAGTCCAATTTTAACAATATTACACCTCAGTTTATCATTTACACGTGTATTACAACTTACAGATCACAGCAGATCCACAAATACACCAAACATTTTTACACAGGCAGAATACTGGTAAAATAACATGTATTTTTTACATTTTATTTTAAGACTTTTCAGGTCGTTCATATTTGTTCAGCTCATTCACATTTTTTGTGAAAGGATAGTTAGTAAATGTAAACAGTTTCATGTAATTTAACTTTTTTACACTAAAACAGAAAAAAATTTGGGGTTGTAATTTATAGGTTACTATAAATTATACTGGTCTGACCCACTTGAGATCATATTGGTTGGTATGAGGCAACAGAACTAAATTGATTTTAACATCCTTGATTGTTAATATCTTAAGTATAATTTTTGCATTTCACAAATTCATCCCACAGGCCAGATTATACCCTTTTGGCCAGTTTTAGCCTGTGGGCCGTGTGTTTCACACCTGTGATCTATAGTGTGAGCCTGATCTCTTTTACAATGTCTTCTCACTGGAAATAAATAGTAATTTTTTTTTTACATATTTTTTGGTGACTATGTTGCACTGAAATTCATATGGAAGAATAAGAAGCAGCTAAGAACAAAAAAACACGGCATATATATTATGTGGCTACTATGTGCAACTACAGGGGTTGGACAAAATAATGGAAACACCTTCACCTCAAGATGATAATGCCCCAATCCATACAGCTAGAATTGTTAAAGAATGGCATGAGGAACATTCTAATGAAGTTGAGCATCTCGTATGGCCGGCGCAGTCCCCAGACCTCAACATTACTGAGCATTTATGGTCAGTTTTAGAGATTCAAGTAAGACGTCGATTTCCACCGCCATCGTCTCTAAAAGAGTTGGAGGGTATTCTAACTGAAGAATGGCTTAAAATTCCTTTGGAAACAATTCACAAGTTGTATGAATCAATACCTTGGAGAATTGAGGCTGTAATTGCCGCAAAAGGCGGACCTACACCATATTAAATTATATTTTGTTGATTTTTTAAGGTGTTTCCATTATTTTGTCCAACCCCTGTACATGAAGGCTCCATTCAAATTTCAATACTGAGTTTATTACTCATCTTAAAGCAAAAACACACGAGTCCTTGAACTGATTTTGTGTTTTTTTATTATTCAGAATCAGACATGAGCTCGTGCAGATCCAACAACAGGATGTGAGTAAATGACAGTGATGGAGAACAGTCTTCAGTGATTTTAATTCCATCAGGCAGCAGCCATCCTGGTCAGACACAATGACTGTTTTCTTTACCTCCCTCTAAACCTGGTATGGCCCACATCAGCCCGAGTCTCTCCTGTAAAACCACAAAGTACCTCTGTCCAGTTAGTTTTTAAGCTCCCGTCATCCAGGCGTGGGAGGTTGATGGCATTAATTACAAACACTGGAATGGCGAAACTTGGCTACAACCAAAGTGGTACACATGAACAAACAATGTAGATTTTCAGTGAGCTCACACTGACTTTAAAGTGCAATTTTGATGTGGGTTTTGTTGGATTTGCAAAAGCAGAGGTCATAATTCACACAGACAAAGATGAAGGGGCTACATTATTAACTACAGTTAGTATCAAATTGAACACTACTGTTTCAAGGTACACATATTTCTTTTACCTCTACCAAGTTCTTGGATGCAATGTTGCATAGTCTGAATCATAAAATGTACTCTGATTTAATGCTGCTTTTGTGATCAAATACTACTAAGAAATTATTGGTAGATATTGGATTAAGTCTACCTTATAGTATATGTTCCAGTGTAATTACCCATAATGCTTTACTTATTGCTTACACAGTTCCAGCCAACACATTTGGTTCTATTAACCTCATATACAGTTTACTGACTTTGTGCTACTATGCTAAGCTCCATCCATGCTTTCAAATCCCCATTTGTGTCTAATTTGAAAAAAGGGCACAGAAACTATTGCAACATTTTGCATGTGCAAAAGAAATGTTACTACATATCAAGGATTTTTTTTTGTCAGAAATTTTCACACGCAGCCTCAGGCGAGTACACATAAAACACACTCATCACACAGTCTCTGCATGTTCAGCAGCATGTCAGCATGTGCTGTCTTTATAGGAAAATGCCCTCAGTCCAGCTAAGTTAGCTCAACTAAAAAAAAAATAATTAAAGACACAGTCAATGATGTTGCAACTGCAACTTAACAGGAAAACAAACAGGACAGATGTCTCAAGTAAAACATTTCCACATGCTAATCTCAACACAGTTTAGATTCTGTGACTTTTTGAATGCACTGTGAATCTGTTTGTAAGAAGTGCTTTTTCTTTTCATTAATGTCTTAGTTACTTTTTTAAGGTCTTGGAACAGTCAGGATTTAGGCAGGAAGGCAAACTGGAATGGACTGTGACTGAAATCAAAGGGTTAACAGCTTTTTTTCCTCACAGGCAGTTAATGGGTTATAGTGGTACAGACAGTGTATTAACATAGATACAAAAGGAAGACATAGTCGTTATTGGTCAGGGAAGCCTTTTCAACACGAGCTACACCAGTACACATACGATATTGTATAACCACAAGACACCTTTTAACTATTCACTTCTTTTTCTCTCTATTTTCACTGTTATACAAAAAGTCATACAAAAATACGCCAACATTACATTCAATGAAGGAATTCATCAAAAAAAAGTGCTCTTGCATAACTGATCACATCTGCTGCTCGTCCTGTCACACACTTTGCCGCTATCTCTCTTCAGGTAGTTTGTCTAGACAAAGATCACAAGGCTTCCAAGTAAGGGGGGGGGGGGGGGGGGGTTAACAGTTGGTGGCCAGACCGGTGCACGTTTCACTCAAAGAAAAGTGCAAATTTCATTGGGACAGAATGTTTAGGGCACGCAGGAGTTTACAGGGAGAGAGGGGGATGCTTGGAAGGTTCTTGAAGATACTACAATCCTGTTCTCAGAGAAGGACAGACCAGACAGTATGTCACCACAACCATGAGTGTGGTGTGTGGGGTGGGGCTGATACTGGCTCAGGGTCACCCTAATCTAATCTGTTGTAAAAATCAGGAATCCAAGCCCAAACCAGCCTTGAAAATGTCATTTTGTCTCATTTTGAACATGTGCCATCCAGATTTATGGACGTTGGTGTTAGAGGAACATGTGGAGGGTGTTTCTGTGGGGGTGTAAGGTGGTGGGGCGTTGATGGTGTATGGACCAGCAGCGAATGTGTCCCTCATGCCTCCATATACTGCGGAGGAGGCTCCTTGGGTGGGATGGCGATGGCCTCCTCGTATGGTGGCAGAAGGACCTGGAAATGAACAGAAGAGCAAACAGAGGTTCAGGACACATTCATACTTAGACTGTTTTGTTTTCAAATTCATAACGTCTGCTATGTTTTACACCTAGCATTGCACTACTAAAACTTTTGGATCCATGGCTGACCCTGTTTTAGTTTGTAAATTCTGGAGCGACAAAAACCTTTAGAAACGCACACAGACACCTGCATTCACTGTCTGAAGGGTCAGTACACAGTAAGTAATGATGTTCTAAAGCAGTGTGGGGTCATGGGAGTTTTCATAATGAATACTGATGAAAGTTAAGGTAAGGCATTGCATTGAAGTTGTATTGGTGCAAGTTTAGTGATGTACATAAAGTTATGTCATTTTGTTCTACAGGAACAAGTGAATATAATTAAGGATTTCTCTTTATTTGTTAATATTTATTTATTTGCAATATAATGCTAAAAGGCCTAGTTATGTTTAGATATTTCAATGCAAAAAATGTTACGTATTATAGCTTTAAATAGTGCCAATTTCTAGGAGGATTATATACACTTACACACTCAGATAAAATGTCATATAGAGAATATGGTGCACTACAGTACATGGGAGAGAATGATTTCAAACACAGCCTCACTGTACTTCCTCTACATTTCTGTGCTCTTTCTTTCCAATGTCCATGTAGGATGCATGACTAGCAGCAAGAATAGCATGTGCATTCTGTGTAAATGGTGTTATAAAACCAGTTCTGCTGTGCTGCTAATTCAGGGAGAGAGAGGGAGAATATGCTCCAAGGGGATAGAATTGTGAAACAGGCAGGGGGGCCTCGGAAATACATCACCACAAGGATTTGAAATGAAGCGGACAAGCAGACAATTATGTAACATGTCCAGAAGAAGAGAGGAGGACAGACAGAGATGTATGAAACGGGAGGGGGTGGGGTGGGGGGGGCAGACCACTGTGCATTTTAATGCATTTGTATAAAAGCAGAGCAGATAAGCAGCTGGGTACTTGATGTTCGAGGCAGTAGAAAGCCATTTAGACACACTGGCCGCTTTCGAATAGTAAAAATAGACCAAGCACTCTTTTCATTCAGCGCTGCAGAGTGAGGGAATGAATGCTGAGATGAAACCATCTGGTCACAAATCTAAAAATATGTGCACAATTTACCCTGTTATAAACCTTATGCCATTGATAGTGATATTTGTTGCACTCTCCTCTTTTGCCAGACGCTTCTAATTAGAATGCACACAGCTTGTGCTGTGGCCTTCACTGTGACCTAATTGCCTCTGTGGTTTGCCTTCAAGTGTCTCCTCTTTCTCTATTAATTACAGAATAAGAACTGGATTTCCTGTATATGTCAGTATTTTATAAAGCTATATAATTTCACAGATTTACAAAGCAAAATGATCGTTTCATCATTTCACAACAAATATCTAAAGAGCATGTTTTTCTACTTGTGTGAAAATGAATCTGCCAAAAAATATCTGATATGACTCTTTGTTTCTCTGCAGTGTGTAAATGTTGTTATTATGACCAGTCTACAAAGTAAAAACTTATTACTGATACTTTTTAACCAGCTGTCATCAATGGGCAAATGCACAATACCCATCAAATTCCAGCCCTGACAAGGTTATTCAAACCACACTAAGTCAGTTTAACTGAAGTGTACACGGGAAAGTGTGGACAACTACTTGTGAGCTGTTCATGTGTTTTTGTGTCATATTGCGTTATTTTGTATGTTACCTCGAAAATCAGTACCAAGATCAAAATAAAACAGGGATGTAAACATATCAGGAGTGAAGAAGATGAAAAAATATGCACCCTTTTAAAGCTTTAAATGTGGATTTACTATCAATTTTTGCATGTTAATGTAGAATTCGTGAATGTCAACTCTGACTGTGACAAAAGTCATGTCATTAATTTCACTGAAATTGAATTTGGTCTGAATTAAACAAAAATAATAATAATTCCAGCTAAAATAACTAAAGTTCCATTCAAATTAAGGCTGTTATAATTATGAAATTTCAGTAGATGATTAGTCACTTTAGTTAATTAGAAATAATTGCAATTAACAACAGAAATATCTTTTTTCTGTTTATTTTATGCCACTTAACAGTGGTTTAACTTTAATGATTGTGATATGATGATTATGTAATAATTACACCAGGGCTAATTCAAATTACATTTCAGATATTTCACATTTAAGCAGTTTTAAAATTTCAAAATATGTTATTCAATTGTTGATATCCTGGCTCCTGGCCAGTGTTGCCAAATGTACCACAATTTTAACAGTTTTACGTTCATTTTGCCTTGGGTGTCCATTTTTACTTATTCAGCTTTTTAGCCATACCATTTATATTTAGAACTTAACTTTTTGTGTTTCTGTTTATCAGGCATTTACAAAATAAATGTGCTGAGGAAAAAAGTTTGAAATAGGCTGAAAATGCCATTAGGCCGAGGTGACCATTATATCCTGGCATTTACTCAATATCTCTAATATGTCCATATGCTACACAATATGGCTTTACTATGATCCAAGTGGATTAGTTTCTGCATTGACGTTCTGTTTCATAAAATTAAGAAACGCCAGTGGTGTGAACCAGGGCCACGCCAACACAAGGACAAGACTGACAGATGGATGAAGTGCAACGTATTGAGACGACAGCGGGTGTGAGACAGATTAATGTCTTATGTATCAGTATGGAGGATTACAGCAGGGAGACAAATGGAAAAACTGTGACTACACTAAAGCTTCTCAGAAAGCCCATGAGTCAACACTGAGGGGGAGAAGAGAGATGGATAACACCTGAATCGGCACAGGGATGAGCTACAGCAACCTTCTGCACTGACAAACACCCACAAACGTACAATGACAAAGACCTCAATAAAAGAACATTCACTAGTATTTACACCTTCTAGCACTATATACTAAACAGTCCCTACAATATAAATTACCTTAGGTACTATTAAGTAATATTTGCAAGACATACCATCAATTGATGTGTAGGATTTTAAGCAGAGTATTTGTATATATTTTATCACCATCAAAACGTACATTGCATATGTACTTCCATTTTCAGATGCTATGTTTCCAATGTCACTAGTTCAGCAGTGGTTAAAATGCTACACATTATATTATATTCTATATATGTCTACATTGTGATGTCAGCCCTCATTTAGTGACTCTGAGAAATTTATAACAGAACCTCACTCATCACAACCTCACTCATCTTTTTAACAAAAATACTGCACTTCATTCAAGATCTGGTTATATGGCATTGATTTTTTAAAGTATGATTTGAGTGTGAAAATCAGCAATCTGTGCATTCATGTGTAATCTGTAAATACAAAACACCATCCACATGATCAAAAAATAAAACTTAAAACACTGTGACAAAAATATTCTACAAGCATAAAACAGATACAAAAACATCAAATCCAAAAATAAATAAATAAAAAAAAAATGTGTGAATACATTTATTTTCAGAAAATAAGTAAAAAATTTGTGAATATCTTCCTAACTTTTAAAGACAAGCATTTGTGAACCTATTTATAATTGGAGGATTAAAATGGCATTTCTAATTGTGATTTGTATTTTATGCAAACACAGACTTTTGAGACAAATTTCCATTAGTTTTAATGAAAGCCCAGTGCATCATGCGATCATTTTCAGAGAGCAAATGGCATCTGCTGATGCCATTTCTGTATTTCAAAGTAAGAGCACGGGATAAACTGTTTTTTAAATACTCAAGAGATAAGTACACTATATTGCCAAAAGTATTGGCTCATCCATCCAAATAATCAGAATCAGGTGTTCCAATCACTTCCATGGCCACAGGTGTATAAAATCAAGCACCTAGGCATGCAGACTGCTTTTACAAACATTTGTGAAAGAATGGGTCGCTCTCAGGAGCTCAGTGAATTCCAGCGTGGAACTGTGGTAGGATGCCACCTGTGCAACAAATCCAGTCATGAAATTTCCTCACTCCTAAATATTCCACAGTCAACTGTCAGCTGTATTATAAGAAAGTGGAAGTGTTTGGGAATGACAGCAACTCAGCCACGAAGTGGTAGGCCACGTAAACTGATAGAGCGGGGTCAGCGGATGCTGAGGCGCATAGTGCGAAGAGGTCGCCAACTTTCTGCAGAGTCAATTGCTACAGACCTCCAAACTTCATGTGGCCTTCAGATTAGCTCAAGAACAGTGCGCAGAGAGCTTCATGGAATGGGTTTCCATGGCCAAGCAGCTGTATCCAAGCCATACATCACCAAGTGCAATGCAAAGCGCCGGATGCAGTGGTGTAAAGCACGCCGCCACTGGACTCTACGTAGAGCAGTGGAGGCGCCTTCTCTGGAGTGACCAATCGCGCTTCTCCATCTGGCAATCTGATGGACGGGTCTGGGTTTGGTGGTTGCCAGGAGAACGATACTTGTCGGACTGCATTGTGCCAAATGTAAAGTTTGGTGGAGGGGGGATTATGGTGTGGGGTTGTTTTTCAGGAGCTGGGCTTGGCCCCTCAGTTCCAGTGAAAGGAACTGTGAATGCTTCAGCATACCAAGACATTTTGGACAATTCCATGCTCCCAACTTTGTGGGAACAGTTTGGAGCTGGCCCCTTCCTCTTCCAACATGACTGTGCACCAGTGCACAAAGCAAGGTCCATAAAGACATGGATGACAGAGTCTGGTGTGGATGAACTTGACTGGCCTGCACAGAGTCCTGACCTCAACCCCACAGAACATCTTTGGGATGAATTAGAGCGGAGACTGAGAGCCAGACCTTCTCGTCCAACATCAGTGTGTGACCTCACAAATGCGCTTCTGAAAGAATGGTCAAAAATTCCCATGAACACACTCCTAAACCTTGTGGACAGCCTTCCCAGAAGAATTGAAGCTGTTATAGCTGCAAAGAGTGGACCGACGTCATATTGAACTCCATAGACTAGGAATGGGATGTAACTGAAATTCATATGCGAGTCAAGGCAGGTGAGCAAATACTTTTGGCAATATAGTGTATCACATACTCACTATTGTATTATGTTAAAGTGACATAGTGGTTTATATTTACCGATTACATATAAGCTGACATCGCCACACCTCTCCACAGTTTGCTCTATGTCAGCACTAATGATATGTCTGGCATCATCCAGAAATCTGGAATAGGTTGTTTGGCTAGTGAGAATTTCTTCTGGGACAAAGATGTAGTTTGACCATCTCAATAGCATGAAGCTACTACAAACTTTGTCTAGTTAATGACCCATAGGAATCTATTGTGGTATGATTAACAGGTCTGGTTATGTAGCTATAGCTTCTATTCTCTCCTCTAAGTTTTATTTTTTTTTAATTGTCATTCCAAGTTGCCTTGTTTTATTGTGATAATCCCTGGTCATTTACATATTGACCTACTGAAACATAGTGGTTATTACCTTTGCTTCATTATTTATAACTATTGTGATATACAACATGCACTGGCAATGTTTAACTTGGGTTGTATCTGTAGGTCATACAGTCTGCATGTGTTATACCCAAGTTTATTATATTTCACAGGAGATAAACATATAATATTGATGAAACTGCATAGTTCGTAGGAGCCTAAGGTGGACAATATGATGTGTTGTGTGTGTTTTGGGGGAACATGTGCATGTGGAGAAAAAAGCTGTGGTTTTAAATTGACCAATTCCCTGCAAAGGAAATCAAGTCGTTGCACTGGGGCGAGTGGGACATTGAAACATATGAAGCAAACTGAAAGTCATGTGATGGTAGTACATTGTTTGAATCAGACTAGATCATACATTTATACACAGTTTGTCAACCTCTTTAAACAAATACTATTGAAAAAAATCTATTTCCATAGATTTGCTTACAGTAAAAGGAAAATTATTTCTGTTTTCCTGTATTACACCAATTACACTGAATTCAAAAGTTGGAGGTTGAAATAATGAGGTTCTTAAATATTTAACAGAAAATAAATGAAAGGCTGTTAATGTTTCAGACATGAATCCTAATACAATTCAATCTACATTCAAACATACAAACTAGAATATGAGCTAATGCCTACAATCCTTACCTTGTGCATTAAGTGGTATCAACTCATTCAACTGAAATAACATGTACAAATATAGTCTATACTTCAGTGTTCAATGTGTTAAACAGCAGTAGAATGTTTTGCATTATACTTCATGATCATGTGAGGATGGGGATGTCAGTATGTCCCCGGGGAGAGGAGCTGGCAGGTGGATTTGAGCACTCACTGTTGTGTCGTTAGTAGTGACATAGACCAGGACCTCTGTGGTTCCCCTGCCACTCACGTATCTGTAGCAGTTCCACACACAGCCAATCAGGTAGGCCTGTTCCCAGGAGACAAAAACAAAGGACACACGGTGACCTTAGCGATACTGCCACCACTTTTCATTATTACTGATGTTGCTGGCTATGAACTCATCCATTTATCAAGGTCAGGGATGCTGACAGCACAGATGCATCATATCACTGCTTCATAAAGGCCCTGACATATCTGTAAGCTTTCATACACATCTGCTCAGCAACAAGATTTGAATGAGAGGTAAAACTTAAAACAGCATTTTATTGGTGGATTTCCTCCTGAATCAGGTTGCTGTTCTGGTTCTTCAACATTACAGGCAATTTAGCCAAGGCAACTCATCCAGCGTCTATTTGCTTCAGGAGGCTAGCTTAAGGTTTGCTTGGCTTGGCCGGGGAACAGGAGGTTCATTGTGGATGTGTGTGAGTAGCCTGCTGAGTTGGTTCCTATGCCAGCAGTAACAGCAATAGAGCGAGCAGTGAGCCATTTGCCCTGCAAACCAATCGCAGGGCCATCTGCTGAGTTGACCTCCACAGTGCGATAGCAATCCTGACGAGGTCAACAAAACCACCACCTACCATCCTGCATGTGTGTACCTTAATACACCTAACAGCCTAGAATACTGATCAGAGGTCAGAGATGTAGAGTGATTTTCTCTGGGCCAGGTGTAAACAACAAAAAGCAATAGCAACTGTTGAAGTTGGTTATTTTTACCTGAATTCAGTGTTTTCCATTATGATAACATAGCTATGAACTTGGATGTTTATTTCCACAAGCTGAACCTTAATATAGTCATATAAAGTGTTTGAAAACAAAGTATTCATATGTCTTAAGATTAGATAAATGATTAATTAATTAGATAAGATTTTATAAATATGGAGTCACATTTCTGTTCTATTAGGTCATATTCGTAGCCTTTTGAATCTAGGGGGAGCAGTTTGTAGTTCCATCTGTGTTGCCATGGTAATGGTACGTACATCCTAGTAACCAAATGAATGTCAGTTAAAAGCTAAAAAACAAAACAAAAAAAAAACAAAAAAACACAACTGTCCAAGACCAGCATATGTTATGAATAATTTCATAAAAGAACAGATCAACGCAACAAACTTTGCCTCGCAAAGGCAGCACCATGCAGATCCAACAGTACAACTATTATTTCTCTACCACTAAAATTCATTGAATGAGCTGAAGAAGGGCAAAAATAAAGGTGGTATTAACACACAATGATTACAAATTTTGTCTAACCATTTGCTCTTGGTTTTATATAAGTGAAGCTTCTACTATTGGCTAATCAATTGGTTTGTTACATTCAAATGATTCTGACTAGAAATAAATGGCCCAGGGTTTAACAGGTTCAACCCAGCTTAAAGACTTTAGGACTATAGATTTTTTATATAAAGCACATAAAACAAATGAATCATTTTTAAACAATACAGTTCAAGCACATTATCATTACATTTTAAAGGAAAATACATTTGAAAAGGTTTGGAGTAATTTTAAATATGTTTTCCAATCAGAAGTTATGAGACCAGAAGGAACTGCATAAAACTGATGACATTTTGACATCTTTTCAGACGTAGCCTACGCATGTACCTTTAACTAAACAGCCTGTATTTGAGCTAATGGGTCAGTGATAAGAATATCTATGGCCACCGTTCATATATTTAGAATGCTGGCTACACAGCATTTCATAATAACTGTTTAGACAGAGTGATTTCAGTGTTTTTTTCATCCAGATGGATTGGCTGCAAACTTCAAAATGCCATGTGGTGCAACTGTGATTTATCTTAAAATCATTTTTGCGTAACAACAGTCATGTCCAGATGGTCGCACCACATGACACTTAGATACTTTATGTAACAGAAAAAATACAAATAGCTAATGGTTGTAAAAAAACAAAACAAAAAACTTTAATTGAATAAATATATGGTAACAGTTTGTTATCTTCTATTATTTAAACATTTTTATATAACTGAAAAAATGCAGTTGGGCTGAAAATGTAGTTGTCATGTCAATAACCACAATTTAGATTGTACAGGCCATGTCTTTATATGTTTTATTTCTTAACTGCTCTAACCATCCAGTTTATCTGCACCATCAATCTGTTGCCTTTCCCCTCTTTCAGCACTAACTCTTCCTGTCTGTCTGTGTCATTCATGCTGAGTGCAGTCGAGTGGTGGATGTCGCATTGAGCAGGTGTTGAGAGCTAGATGCATCCTTCATGTTTCCTGTCTGGCCTTGTTCTACAAGTCTGATTCAACTATGATCATAAACAGGAACACTGCCTTACATAAACACTAGTGGAATAGGCATCTCTCATGAAAAGTTCAGAAACTGACATTGGCCCACTTCAGAGATTACAAACTTTACCATTTACTGACTTACTAGAATGGGAATTACATGATCTATTTGTTTTATGGCTACATATGATTTGGGTCATTTTCTGGGAAATGTCTGGATGTTTTCTTACGGTAACAGTTGTGCTAACGTTAATTATGGTTTATATGTGCAACTGTTTATGTTGCAGTAGAAATACATCTGTAAAAAATCTGATATATGCTTATCTGTTTGCCTGATAAGCCCTAATTTTTTGGTAATTTCTTTGTCTAGTAGAAACAGTGTCTTCCTAAACACATTTCCGAGAGAAACAATAGAAAGAAAAGCAAACGAGTGTTCAGGGTCCAACCTGAACAGTCACCAAGTGGTCACATTTGGGTTTCAGGGATAAATAAATAAGGGTAATCATCCAGGGGGCAGGTAAATATTGTGGAATCCCCAAGTTAAGCTAATGTATGCCTTCACTTTCCACTACCATGTCTGTCTGTCTGTCTGTCTTGACAACATAAAGGACCTCTGATTTCTTTAAGGATAAGTTTGCATACTAACAATTAAGGCACTTTTTAGTCAAATATATGATGCCATTTAAGTTGGTAATTTTGACTGTACATTTTGGTAGATATTTGTGGCTGTTAAATTTTCAGTTTACCTCCCAGTGATAGATGAGCCAGAGGCTTCATTCTCTACTCTGTCTGTGTTGACATTACAAATAATGGCTGAACACAGCCCAAAGACTCTGGAAAGAGCAGCATCACTTCACAATTGTCTGGCTCGGTTCACTAGAGCACACATTCATATTCACTTGAAATTTGAAGCAAAAGACTTTTAATGTACTCTGTGTAATAAAGTTGTGTCTGTCTGAGACCTGACATTTCTAATTCTAGTGTGTGAGAGTCCAGAGACACATCTTCCAGTGACTGCTTCTCATCATAAAACCCCTGCTCTGGCTTTGAATATCTGCTGAGTACATTTCCAATCTGAACTCAGAGGAGAAACAACTTGATTTGATTGTACAGATGACTGCAACTTCATGTCCCATCTCGTCCCAGAGCCCCAGAGCAGAGCTGTGCCTGGAGAACCATCCATGCAATAAGGGGATATTAGCCTGACAGGAGTTGGTTTCCTGCTGTCCCTGACATGCTGCTCTCCAGTTCCATGATAATCTCATGAACAACTCTGATAATAGCAATGTTCACAGATTCATAACAAAGGCCATATGCTCCATATTGCTATGGCAGAAGCACAGTGTGAGACTTCACTGAGTTTCACATTGAGAAAGGATGAATGAATCCCTAAAAAGGCATGTGTTTGACTGCAGTAGTATAGGAAATTAAATGCATTTTAAGAGAAATTCTTAGGATATATGTTGATGGTTTAATAAGGAAGAAGTAATCTGTCATACCTTAAAGGAGAGGATGCAGCCAATGAAAAGGAGGACTGCAAAAACTAGGCACATGTTGTTGGTGGACATGATGTCCTCTTTGTAAGGGAATGTCCCCGGCTGAAAGGAAGGTGAGATGATGAAAGAAACAAGCATGAAAACAGAATTTGTGAAAGTAAAGAAGTCACATTTAACAGTGTTAGTTAACAGATATAAAAAAAATATTTTCATGTGTTTTGATCTTTCATTACATATAAATTGACTATATCAAGGCATTTGTGGACTGTGTAGGTTGGATTTTTACATTTGAACTTTGTATTTATTATTTTCCCCAATGTGTATGCCAAGTCAGTGCTCTACAGATTTTAAAATTTGTAACTGTGTTTTCAAAGTGTAACACAATGCTATAAGAAACAAGGTAGAAGAAGTAGAGCTTTCTGTTTTCCATAGAAATGGATGTGATTTTTTTTCCTGTGGATGAAACTGAACGGAAATACACCCCATGAGACTCCCATCTGGTTAAATAATGTTTCATGAACATTATTAATGGTTCTTACCAGCTGCTGGAGGTAGTCCTGCACCGTGTTGGGATAAACCACCACACTAATGGCTACTAGTGTGTTAAGGGCAAAGTCAAAGATTTGGTAGCAGAAGAATGGAATGATCCAAGCTGCATGTTGCTATAAAGTGGAGAGAGGAAATTAAAACAGATAATGGCACCAGATACAGGTCAATGATCCAGTTTAGATGAACCTTTCCTAATTTGCCATGTTTAACTTGGAACATATTGAGTTAGAGGTTTGTTTTCAATATACGCAAGTATATAGTGTTGATAAGAGCTATAAAAACCAATTCGGTAAACCATAAAACTGTACAAATAAATTAAGTTACAATATGAAACTTGGTGAAAAAAACACTACCTTGTAAGCACCATATGTTGCCATACCACATATAAGGATCATGAGCAGGGATATTGCTGTGGCTATGCAGATATCTGTAGAAAGAAAACAGAACAATGTCAGAACCCAAAAATCTCATTCAGGGCTGCGACTACTTTCACTGTCGATGCAACTGTCAACTATTTTCTCAAATAACCGATTAGGTGTTTGGTCAAGATGTCCTGTTTGCTCCATATCCCAAAGATATTCAGTTAACCACCACAGACAAGGAAGAACACCAGAAAATATTCACATTTAACAAACACAAGAGCATTTTTGCTTCCTCAGACTCATAATAAGGATAAGGATGTTCAAGGCATACTTACATCACATTTATTTTGAATTAACATTGTGTCCTAAATCAACAAAAACAAATAAAATAACAAAAACTAACAAAAAACCCAAAACAACAATGATCAAAATAAGCAGCACCTTAATCTTTAATAGATCAGTGTCTCCTATCTTATATTCATTTTACAATAAAATAACTTTTGACTCCCATTGTCAAGTGAAAATCTATAGCTCTCTTTCTGAGCCAGACTCAGACTCTGATGTTTAAGTAATCCTGTGGAACCATTATTACATATCTAGGTATCAATGAAGCAAACATGTAAACCGCTGACGTAATACAAATATACATGGATTTTTATCCAACAAAGCACCTTGAGTAACCTCATTAAGTATTTATAGCGATCAATTTGCCAGTACAAAACATGATCAGCAGGTAGGTAATCGTTATGTAAGAAGTGCTAAATTTGGCCAAATGTAGCACCTCTCATATTCTCATTACAGTTGTGAAGTGACAGATGAGACACTTGTCAGTGTGGCAGTCCTCACAGGGACATACTGCCATCCAGTTCTGACAGGATACTGCATGAGTCAAGAACTTCAACTTGACCACGGTCATTTTGGGCATTGTGGTTACGAAAATGTAAGGACACACTTGATAAAAAAAAAAATGCAGACTCACGAGGACTGAGTCATAGTGTCATCTATATGCCTCTAGGTTTGCCAATACACTCAGCAACACTCACTATTACAGCACTGATACAATGCTAAGACTCAGGAAATTATAGTATGTTTCCATCTTCTCAATCCCTTCCCAAACACACACATTCACACGTCCTATATAAACAATGTTTACGTGCACCCAGGCACAAATCAGACATAATCAGAGTGAATAGGAAACAGTGTGGGGTGGGGAGCAGTAAGTCAAGATGCCCGTTTTAATCCAACAGAGAATTAGAGCAGTCATTTTTAATCAGAGGAGCCAGTGACAGGGCATGTGGCTTTCCAGAGGCAACTGTGATGATGATGATGATGATGGCTGCCGGAGGGGGAAGCACTGAAAATACACATGCACTCTGATTTGTTCTGTGTAGCCTAGTCTACTCAGCTACTATGTCTGTGCTGAGAACAGCACTCTGCAAAAAAGAAGTGGTGAGCAGAAAGGACGTGTTTCAGCCGCCCTGTCACAAGGGTTAAGCATAATCTCTGAGTTTATGTACTGTGCAGCGACAAAGCTTTGTGGTTCATTTCTTTCTATGGCTGTTTTGATTTGGAGTGTGCCGAAATATTTTATTATGTGTGCAATATTTTATTACAGTGAAGCAAAGGGCCAAATAACAGTTCTTGTAAATGTCTGAATTTAAATGTAAGATAATTTGGATGTCAAGTTGTAATCCCTCTCTATCCTTCTCTATCTCTAACCCTTTTTCCCAAATCTGTAACTTTATATCTTTATCTGCAACTAGAGTAAATATAAATCTTTAAAAAAAAACAATATCTAGTCAATGTTTGGGCCCCTACTGTTCTAGATAGCTGGCAAAAGGTGGCCTTTTTCCATGGATCTTCTTTATGTTTTCTTATTTTTTTTTTGAATATGCTGGATTCGTTGATAAACACATATAGTACCCTCCTCTGTTTAAGTCTCCCACAGTTTGTGGAAGACTTAAGATTCCTACAGACTGCAAGACTTATAAATTCAGCGCAGGCCACATTCCTCAACATAGATCTAATCCCATGTTATGAGACAAGTAAAAATACGAGAATAAAGCATTTACAGTACATGTCATCTATCTCTGCTGCATTGAATAATAATGCAAAGACGACTATCACACTGTTACAGTACTCTTTGATTTTTTTTTTTTTATCTTTTTTTTTTAAATTTATTTTCATTGTGCATCTCCAAAAGTACAATACAAAAAAGAAAGAAATTCACATTTTATGATACAAGATTTTGTGACACACAAAATATGACCCCCCCCACCCCCACCCCTAAAAAAAGAGACCCCTAAACTAACCCAACCTGGATGTCAAAATGCAAAAACCATCAATAAAAACAAATACATGCATATAGATGAAAATGAATATAATTTACAGATGAAAACAGATAAGTGATCAGGATAGTCATAGACAATTATGTTGCACTCTTTCTTTAACCATAATGTAAACAGCATCCCACCTACTTAGGTTTTTCAACTGGCTGCATGCATCTGTGCCACTGACCTTTCCATCATAACTATATCTAGAAAATAACTGGTCCATTGTTGACGTGATAAAGTATGAGGCAGCTGCCATAGCAATGCCAGCATTTTCTTGGCTGCAGTGAGGGCAGCCCATAATATACACCTCTGCTGAAGAGAAAGTTCTAAGGTAGAGTCATCATTAAGCAGAAGTAAAGATGGTGATGATGGGATATTAATCTCCAGCAGACTACTCAAAGTGACAGAGATTTGCCTCCAAAAAGCATACACACCAGGGCTCTCCCAATACATGTGTATAAATGATCCTACCGTATTTAGTGTACAGAAGTCACACTTAGGAGATGTAATAATTTTCATAGCGTGACATTTCCTGGGAGTTAAAGAGTTACTTACTGTTTTGAGCAAAAGTGGACAATTTAGGATGCCTATTTTGCAGAGTGCTTCAGGTTAGTATTTTTTGCATTATAACTAAATTCATGTCTCGCATCAACCGAGATAGGTCACAGCACCAGTCCATGATGGTCCAACTACTTTTCTTACACCATCAGAATTTTGTCTTCTTTGGCTGCAAGACTGTTAAAGTGGCCATCTGTGAAAATGTCTCACAGTGTGCCACATGGAAGGACCACTGTTGTTTTATCCATGGTAAATAATATCATGAAGATTTGTCATGTTTCATCAGTCACAGTAAAATATTTCATTGGGTGCACCTAGTTTATGTGCAAAGACTTTAGGAGTTCTACCACAGAATAAAAGTACTGTATAAAAAAAAAAAAACAATAGTAAAAATGAAATAATAATTAATATTAAGTAATTTCACATAACTTTAGTTGATTTCTATTACCATATCTAAGCGCAAAACTTAGGAACAAGCTAGATAATAACTTTAAAAGCAGTTTGTTTTGATACTGTCCACATTGATTTTACTTTATTTTGTGTTGCCCAGTACGGCTTAATTGCTGCATAGAAACCTTATAACAGTAGTGAAAATCTCAACTGAACCAATTTGCCAAGTACCACACTGCTACATAGCCTAACATGTAACAATGAGGGAATGAGTTGTACTCACTTGCATCATCCATGACATCAATGTCCGTCCCCAGCTCAGAGCTGGTAAGGTGGTAACGATACTGGACTGGGTCATTGAGAGCTGACAACAAGATGAGTAAGACCACTGCATTGATGAGCTGTGAGGAAGTTAAAAAAAATTTGGATCAGATAGTAAAGTCAGCTATTAGGCAAGACATTATTGTTGTAAATTATTACATGTGTTTATATCAAGGACTACAAGTACTACTTCCTGGGAAAACATTGAAAAAGTTTCTGTAGATTAACTGAATGAGTAACTGCAACATGTACAATACTTTTTATAGATAAATAGTAACTCATAAGAAACAATTCCACAACATACTGGTTAAAGTACAAAACTAAATATAACAATAATACAGCATGTACTAGAGATCGACTGGTAGTGGATTTTTAAAGACCAGTATAATAATATCAACCCAGGAACCAGAATTAACTTTCTTTGACATTATTTGAAACTGAATAATTGCTGAATGGGACATCTAATTCCAAATTAACATAATGGATGAATGATTATTTTACGGGGTGCGGGCTAATTCAGATGTTAACTAATATATTTGTTTAGTTAGAGCTGAGCAATATGTCCAAGAAGTGGAATCTCTATTTCTGACAGTGTTACGAGCAATTCATGAGTTGAATTAGCTATTTGTCTATCTACCTAGACCTATATGCTATATACGTGCAATATCAATTAAAGATGAACAATGATATTAGTTTAGTATCGATATTTGTCAATATCTACCTTATTTTTATTTATTTTTTTTTTTTTTTACTGAAATCGGCTAAAAGAAATTATTCATCAAGTTGTTTTTATTACATTGTTATTTGCTACGTCTTTAAACCTTATTAAATGCCTTATAACCTATAAATAAACAAATAATTTGAGATGACTGGTAAATGGAGCTGATTTATTTCTTCTCAACCCGACTAAATGACTGGACTTGAACAACTTCTACTGTAGATATATAAAAGGTAAACACAGGTTCAACACTCACTATGATAAAGAGAACTGGCCGTAACTGTGTGCCAAATCAGTGTTTTCATCTTATGTGTATGCATGTTGTATCGTAGGGTTGTATTGTTTGTTGTCACTGGCCTTGACACGATGGTAGTTTATCAGTCGTGGTAAATTGGAGAGGGGGGCTAACACTTAGAAAGGTCAGGGATTTACCAGGCTTACTGAACTATGTTTAAAACTGTGGGTTATCCTGAGGATAAAAGCAGAAGCAAATCTATATTTACCTCGTGGTATGTAAGACAAATCAGAAGGTTCACAACCTTAGCTAGCTAGTTATCATTTGTACACTATAGTAAGTGGAGGTAAGCTTGGAACAAACAGAGAAAGGATTGGTTAATTTTGTCGATATATTTACTTACAGCGTTTTTATTTGACTAAAACAGCAAAAGCAACCTCCGGTGATGCGATGAAGTGATGTCGCTGAACTGACAAAGGTTTTAGTTCAATTTCAATTAGCTGTAAACATGGACACACAATGGCCAAATGAGAGTCGACTAACACTAGCAGGGAGCCATAGCTGTACAAACAACAGCACATTCCCAACAGTTTATGCATTTAGATCCATATTCTACCCGTATCGGTACATATCTGAAGCTGACATTCCATTAAATCTCACTTACCATATACCATATTCCCAGAATAATGGTGCCCGTTCGTACATGGCAGCAAAGGCAGCAGCTCGTCGAGTACCACCGGTCCCACGGCGAAATCATTATTTTATCCTGCTGATAGAAAATCCCACTTATTTCATGAATGCTGTCAGAGACAGGTCAGAACCGGGCTTCAGTGTCCTAAACAACACAAGAGTTTTTGTTTGGCGTCTTTGGCGCTAGGGCCGACGCATTCACGACGGCGTTTGTTAGAAACGATGTTCGTCTGTTTCCGCAAGTGCTGGATCTGGATCTGGACTCACAGTGCACACACAGCCCCTAATCTGGCTCATACACCAGTCACGTGACCAGGGGATTTGACCAAGATCCGGGAGATGGATGGATGGATGGATGGATGGATGGATGGATGGATGGAAAACCCTTGATAATTGCACAAAATAGTTGAGCTGAAATCTGGCATGATGCTTTTTCTCAGAACGACAGAGCTTTTACTAAAAGGGTGAGGCCAAAATGCAGAGAGGGTTTCCTCTATTGTTGTTCAACTGAATTTGAATCAGTTTTTTTTTAAGTGTTGGTAATAAAAATATGCTAGTACAACAAAAAGCTGTGCTGTGGTAAAAGTATGTAAAATGTAAAAACTGTTGTGGAAAAGGATAATTGAAGCAACAAGGCTGGTAATATGTAGGCTATATGAAATATGTCTGTTGTTTGACTACTTTTCATGATAATTGTGTTTCTCATTTGGGGATTAAAATTGCTGCCATTTGTTGTCATGATATATATTTTTATGTTTGTATTATTTTTGTCACTTCATCATGGTTATGTCACATTCATGCTGAGAAGTGTTTTTAAAAAGAAATGTAAAAATTGAATATTTAAAGGTAGAGCTGGACAATATATCACTTTCAGAACTTTTCAGATTAAGAACCTCTTTTTCAAGGGAGTCTTGGCCAAGAGGCAGCATGAATAACAACATACAGTTACAACATGCCAAAATTTACAGGACAAGTCAAATAAGGAAAAACAAATGCAATGTTACCGAGTTAGTCTCTAGCACTTTGAGTTTGGCTTTAAAAGCATTCAAGGAGATCAATTCAGTTAGTTTCCAGTCTTTTAGCAACATATTCACATTGGATCTACAAATACACAAAACAGTAACAGGCAGAATATCAATAAAATTACATTTATTTCTCTCAAGACATTTCATGTTGTTCATATTTGTTAAAGTTATTCAAATTTTTTGTAAAAGAATGGTTTGTAAATGTAAGCACTTTCATGTAATTTAACTTTTTTTTCACCATTCTCCTCCTTTTGTAACCTAAATATTTGGGCATATGGCTTGACAGCAATTTTTCATTTGAAAATCATACTCAGTGCCTGGTTCAAAAATAAAAAATAAAAAATAGGGTTTTTTTTTTTTTTTTAAAGAAAAAGAGTGACAAAGTTATTGCCCAATAAACATTCATGACTGTTATTGGTCACTGAGATACATTATTTCCTTCTAAACTACACCAGTTAACCCATAAAGACCCAGTACTACTTTTGTGTCAGTTCCCAAAATAATTTTTCTCTATATCTAACCTTTTAAAAGACTGGAAACTGACTGTATTGATCTCCTTGAATGCTTTTAAATCCAAACTCAAAGTGCTAGAGATTAACTCTATTATTTGCCTTTGTTTTTAATAGTTTGACTTGTCCTGTAAATTTTTGTATGTTGTAACTGTGTCTTGTATTTCATGCTGCTTCTTGGCCAGGACTCCCTTGAAAAAGAGGTTCTTAATCCCAATGGAATCTTTTTTTTCGAGGTTACATAAAGGTTAGATCAATAAAGTAAAGTAAAATTAAAAAAAAAAAAAAAAAAAAAACCTTTCTTAAGTGATTTATCACTATTTATTGTAATATTATCGTCTGTATTTTGTTTTTTTTTTTGTTTTTTTTTGTTTTGTTTTTTTTTTGTGAAAATCTGGTATTTTCCTACATTTCATTTACTAATCATGTAGATGTTTTTTTAAAGATGAGAGTAAAGTTGAGGAATATTATATAGAAAACAGAGAAAACTGAAGAAAAAGTGACTTTTTCATCAAAAAATCTATCATTAACTGAACATAAACACAGTGTGTCCATCCACTGTCATTGATCCAACTCCATGGTTTTTATAGGTGAATCAATGTTGTAGAAGATAACAGTGTTTCCACGTTCACTACAGAGCCTCTGAAAGTCCAAATGGGTCATATCTGATGACCATGAAAAAACAACAAACTGCATTTTACACCAATTATTTACATGTATTGATTGGATTAGTGGATGAACAAGTGTAAAACATCAAAGATCAGTCGATGGTTTTGGTCACAGTGGATGTTTGGGCCTTTATAGGTTAAATGAGGTTTACCAAAGTGGATTATGTTTAATCACAAATGACAGCTTTGAAGAGCAAATACCAATAAAATGCAATGAACTGCCAACTGTCCTGAAATCAGAGACCTTCATTTCCCTTGTAATGTCAAACTTATGGGTTCAGAAAATGAAAAACATTAAAACTCACTTGTCTTTAGCTTCATGAAATTGCATTTTCCAGCTAACCGGTGAGTGTTTAGTTCACGCTGGAGGAGAGCAGTATGAACTCATTACAGAAAACTTCATCTTCCACTTCATATGCATTCACTTTATATTTTATGTGCATGTACATTAAAAATCAGCACTTTTGAAAATGAAAGGGATGAAGAACTCTAATCTGGAAAGTAACTAAAGATTTCAGAAAAATGGAATGGAGTAAAAGAAATGATGTACAGAACAGTGCAAATCTGAAATTTGTACTTGGGTAAGTATATTTATCATGGCTTTATTCTGCCTCGGTTCAACACAAAAATAAAATAATTTTGTATGTAAATGAGGGCGGAAAGTGAGTCATGTTAATAATGTGGGTCAAGGCAGAGTTTTTTTTTTTAATCAAATGTAAGGGCTCCACCCAGCCAAAGCTTTGTTTCATTTATTTACCTTTTTAACCAAACACAGTAAAAGCCCAATATTACATTTATTTGTCCTTGCAAAAATAACTAATAATTTTGTTACATTGAAGGAGATACAACAAATGGTCTTTAAGTCCTGTACTGTATATCAAAATACAGCCTTTAACATGTTAGCAACATCTGCGAGTGGAAGCATTTATTTTTCCTGTCTGTAATGCAACAGTGGAACAACATTTAACAAATGCTAACATCTTGAAATAAGACAAACCACATAAAGTCACAAATACTGTTATTGTTGACCTGTTGACATGATGTACCCACAGCAGCACTTTTGTTGGAAAAGTGCCTTTAAGTCTAAAAATAAAACAGATAATAGCTAGAGATGTACAATAAGATTTTTCTGGTGTGGTTAAAAAAAAGAATCCATAATTCCTTTTATACCACTATTTGTCTGTCTGCACAAACATCCTGAATGAAAAAGGCTTAAGCTCTGGTAGGCGGACCGTGTCATTGCTACTTTAGGGGGATTTTCTTCCTGTGCTGTGGCTTAACACAGACCAGCCTTCTACCTTGTAAATGTTAAAACACAACTGATGGAAGCCAAAAAAAACACACACACACACACACACTCACTCACTGTACACTTTTTAATCTACTCATAAGATTTACCATTACACAATAGCAGCTGAAATGATTCACGAGAAGTATTTAAATAAATGTAAAGAGAGTTTTAATTTAATGAGTGCAAGTGCAAATCTGAGGTAGTTTGGAATAAATTTGCTAGTTGTCAAATGTTGAACTTTGTTCCTCAATACACTTTGAAGGCTGCATTTGACACTTGGGGACTTCAGATGGAGCTTTTATTAAAACACTTAGCAGGGGTCTTAGCAACTGCAGTACCGCCTATTAGATGGTGACCTTCACTAGTGATATATTTGCCTTTCACATATACAAACAGGAAGCACAGCAAACTTCCCCAGAAAGAATAAATAAAAAAAGGGAAAGCGATATCCATGACAAGTGAAGGTGAATGGACAGTGAGCCAGAGATTGTGAGAGATTATAAACTGCTAAATCCTAAATGAACGGTGAGATAAGGGATAGGGCAGAGCAGAGGTCACAGGCTGAAGGAGGTCAGGCTCTAAGCGTGCCACGCGACTGCTCCACCACATTGGCTGGGACAGCGCTTTGGCCTCAGGAGGGTCACTGGAACCAAGACCTATCAGAGGCATCGCCACTGACACAGATTCAGACTGTAGCATATACTGAATCATTATATTAAACCCAGATTGGGATTAGTGTTAAAGGAAACATATCATAAACCAAAAGAGGCCGAAGACTCTAAAATAAAACCCAACAAACCTGTTGTTCTCTCAAATCAACTGGAGATACATACAGGAATACTTTCTAAAATGCCCTGATAAGGTTTTTAAAGTTATTGTAATCATTTTCCTGTTTGACTGAACTGGCAAACGTTGCTTAGTTTGTTGGCTTACGTTAGACTGTGGGGGAGAAAACAAAACAAAAAATAATAGAAAGCTTCTGTGGAGATACTGGTAGATAGACTGTTGTGAACAGGTCTGGTGGTTCAGATGGGTCCAGTGGAATCTGGTGGACTAACTGATGATAGTGACTATATAACTGCATAGCAAATGGGCAGAAGTCTACATGGCTCCTTTCAAGACCCAGTTATCTGCCTACCCAGACCTGCTTTGTAAGGGAAAAAGGAAAGCAAACCTTATTTCATGTATTCATTTATTTTTTACAGCTTCAAGATACAAACCACAGCTTCTCTTAAAATTAAAAATTCACCCCTGCAAAAGTTGATATCAAGCATTAGTTTTTATTTTATTTTTTATCTTTACCAAACAAACATAGAAATGTCATTTGTATCTTCTCAATACACAAAATCATTCACAAAACCATTTCCTAGAGACAAGTATATAAATACACTGATTAAATCATGTTAATCATTAGTAAAAACAGAACATTAAAGAGCCTCACAGCCACAGCGACATATCATTTTGCTATTTATGATCTATCAGGCCTACCAACAACTATGGGCAAAGAGAACATACCACCACCATCACTCCATTAACACCGTACTGCACTAAGGCTTTAAAATACAGAATCAAAAGCCCACCAAAAACACAGCTGTGGTAATGTCTGCTAAACTGGATGCCCACAGAATAGTTGCAATTTGTATCCCTAAAAAAAGCTATTACAGTATTTACACTGAGTGGTACTTCAGGACAAAGTACTAACAATTAAAGCAAAAGATTGTTCATTTCATTTCATGTACACAAGTACTATTATTAAAGTCATGCAAATAAAATCAATTTGACATCAAAACTTGCAATTAGATGGAAACTATAAAAAGGATGCAGATGCACTTTCTATACAACTACAAGTTAAGGCAATGGAATTCAATTCCTTTTGTATGTGTGTGTCTGTTGTTTCAAACTCATATGTGGGATTAAAGCTGCTGCATATCATATCTCTGTGTATGTCTTCTGAACTTCTGGTCAAAAAACATCCTCTCAATCATAAATCTTGGAAGTCAGTTACAAACCCCCCCAAAAATTTATACATTTCACATTCTGCAAAACAAAAAAAAGGCAGAAAAAAAAAATTCATTGACATCAACAGGAACTAAATACATCCTTTTGCACAGTGCAATCACAGAGGTGGAAAAAGCCCTTACAATCTATACATATGGCATGGCTTTTTCTAGCACAAATATTGGAAGGAACATATTCAAAATCAAAAGGAGTACAGATGGGACTATACGAGTCTCTAAAAGTCAAAAATCAATGCACATTCTCATCAGCTAAGAGATAAAACATATTCAAGACTGATAAAAGTAGAGGAACAATACTTGATAATGCTACTGCATCACGAAAAAAAATCCCACTACTTTTCAACTTCACTTACAGTGCCTCCTGGTGTTTTGTATCAGCTACTGCACCCTCACAACCAACATCAGCCCCTATTGCCCAAACTCCAAATTCAGCTCGGGTTTTGAATGCTTTTTTTTTCCATCTAAAAAAATTGCATGTTCATGACCAAGTTGTTTTACTTTTCTGTTATAACTGGCACAAAACTCAACCTGATCACAGCTGCCAGTCCTCATAAAGGAGCAAAATACATGACCGTATTGAGTAGTGAGTGTTTCTTGACTAATTTTGACTTTCTACTAAAAAGATGATCTTTGGAAAACACCAATTGACTCAAGTAAAACTAATTTGGCTAAAGCTTTAGATTAAAATCACTTTGGGAAAAATACTCAATAGCAGACCTCTACAGAAAACATGATTTCATAACAAGGAGGAACTAGGGTTAACGCCTTAAGTATAAGGAGATGTCAGTTAATTTCAGACACTTTGTGGTCTTTAGTCTAATGCCCTGTTTAGACTGATGCAGAAGTTTATTTCCAGACAGATATCCTCCCTTTTCTTTTTGTTTTTTATCTGAGTACAGAAAGGGCTGGGTGTTAAACAGACACTGTAGACCTTCCAATAATATTGGTGTATTCTTCATATAATTTTTGTTATAATGCAGATACAAATGTGTCCATTTCCTAAATCAGGGGTCAGCAACCCTGGTCCTAGAGAGCCACTATCCTGCATGTTTTAGATGTTTCCCTCTTCCAGCACACCTGATGGTCATTATCAGGCTTCTGCAGAGCTTGATGATAGGCTTATCATTTGTATCAGGTGTGTTGGAAGAGGGATACATCTAAAACATGCAGGATAGTGGCTCTCTAGGACCAGGGTTGCTGACCCCTGTCCTAAATGTCCAAATGCCAAACAAGTTTTAGCTGGTTATGGATATAAAATATGTAACAACTGGTAACTGGTAACAACTGGTTTTACCTACTACACTATGTGGTCACTCATCTATTTTTCAGATAAAGTACAGTGTATTGTTGAAATGTTTGGATTATAAGTTAACCAAACTGATCGAATGCATCATCTTACAACCACTTCGGGTGTTGCAGTTTATTTTTCAGTTAAGTCAACAATCTAAACCACAAATCATTTAAACCAGTTAGAAACACTCACATACAGTTCCAGTTGTAGCTCCAGGACTTTATCCTGGATGTAAGAGGCAGCAGCAGCATGACAACAAAACAAAGTGCAACATTCAGGGGAGCAAAACAAAACAAAACAAAAAAACACAATGCTTCTATTATAACCTAAATAAGAAAAAAATCAAACCTGTCTTATAATTCTGGGATAATGATAAACATACACTCTTGATGGGAAAAAAGAAAACATATTTAATGTCATAAAAAAAAGGTTTACAAAAATGTACCTCCACTGCATGAAAAGCTCTCCTGAAACCCCACTCTTTTTTGCAGTGTAGCAAATAGTGCAAATTTGTTAAGATTTGAGTCCATAGGACCACATTTCATCACTATATTCAACCAAGCACTTCGTATCCACTGCTTGTTTTCTGTTTGTTTTGATAACTGATAAACTGTTAATGCAACAAAGAAAACTCTGTACCTGGTAATTATTGCATGTGACACGTTTAACAATCATTTTGCATATGCTTTGTGTGGACCTGTGACGTGACTTCATGTTTCCCTTCGGACCTTTTGTTTTTGGGAGGGCTTCGGAGGCTCTGCCATCTGCTCGCACTTCTCTACAAAGACATTCCACAGAAAACAAAAAGGCGCATTCATTACTAGTGTGATTAAAGGTGAATTATGAAAAAAAAAAGCAGGGTAATAGAGAGGGGAAGTCCCATCCCTTCTGCTGTGTCACATAGGACTCAAGAGAATATGAACACAAGTCAGTGGTGAGAGACAATTTTCTGATTCAGCTTGAATTACTCCAAACATACGGTTTTAAGTCCTAGTCAAGTCACACTTGTAAGATGTAAAGATAGTGGTGCCATTTAGTTTAGTGTGAGTGAACTCAGTGGATTACATCTCTCATCTAATACATGTCAGTAAAAAGGGAACCACTTCCACATATTTCATCTTATTCTTTGAGCGAGAGTGCAGATGTACAGTACAGGCCAAAAGTTTGGACACACCTTCTCATTCTTCGCATTTTCTTTATTTTCATGACTATTTTCATTGTAGAGCCTCACTGAAGGCATCAAAACTATGAATGAACACATGTGGAATTATGTACTTACCAAAAAAGTGTGAAATAACTGACAACATCTCTTATATTCTAGTTTCTTCAAAGTAGCCACCCTTAGCTCTGATGACTGCTTTGCACACTCTTGGCATTCTCTTGATGAGCTTCCAGAGGTAGTCACCTGAAATGGTTTCCACTTCACAGGTGTGCCTCATCAGGGTTACTTAGTGGAATTTCTTGCCTTATTGATGGGGTTGGGACCATCAGTTGTGTTGTGCAGAAGTCAGGTTGATGCACAGCTGACAGCCCTATTGGACAACTGTTAGAATACATATTATGGCGAGAACCAATCAGCTAAGTAAAGAGAAACGAGTGGCCATCATTACTTTAAGAAATGAAGGTCAGTCAGTCCGGAAAATTGCAAAACCTTTGAATGTGTCCCCAAGTGCAGTCGCAAAAACCATCAAGCGCAACAACAAAACTGGCTCACATGAGGACCGCCCCAGGAAAGGAAGACCAAGAGTCACCTCTGATGCTGAAGATAAGTTCATGCGAGTCATCAGCCTCAGAAATCGCAAATTAACAGCAGCTCAGATTAAAGACCAGATGAATACCACACAGAGCTCTAGCAGCAGACACATCTCTACAACAACTGTTAAGAGGAGACTGCGCCAATCAGGCCTTCATGGTCAAACAGCTGCTAGGAAACCACTGCTAAGGAGAGGCAACAAACACAAGAGATTTATTTGGGCCAAGAAACACAAGGAATGGACCTTAGACCAGTGGAAATCTGTGCTTTGGTCCGATGAGTCCAAATTTCAGATCTTTGGATCCAACCGCCATGTCTTTGTGCGACGCAGAAAAGGTGAACAGATGGATGCTACATGCCTGGTTCCCACCGTGAAGCATGGAGGAGGAGGTGTGATGGTGTGGGGGTGCTTTGCTGGTGACGCTGTTGGGGATTTATTCAAGATTAAAGGCAACCTGAAGCAGCATGGCTACCACAGCATCGTGCAGCGACATGCCATTCCATCCGGTCTGCATTTAGTTGGACCATCATTTATTTTTCAACAGGACAATGACCCCAAACACACCTCCAGGCTGTGTGAGGGATATTTGACCAAGAAGGAGAGTGATGGAGTGCTGCGCCAGATGACCTGGCCTCCACAGTCACCGGACCTGAACCCAACCGAGATGGTTTGGTTGAGCTGGATCGCAGAGTGAAGGCAAAAGGACCAACAAGTGCTAAGCATCTCTGGGAACTTCTTCAAGACTGTTGGGAAACCATTTCAGGTGACTACCTCTGGAAGCTCATCAAGAGAATGCCAAGAGAGTGCAAAGCAGTCATCAGAGCTGAGGGTGGCTACTTTGAAGAGACTAGAATATAAGAGATGTTTTCAGTTATTTCACACTTTTTTGTTAAGTACATAATTCCATATGTGTTCATTCATAGTTTTGATGCCTTCAGTGAGGATCTACAATGAAAATAGTCATGAAAATAAAGAAAATGCGAAGAATGAGAAGGTGTGTCCAAACTTTTGGCCTGTACTGTATCAAAAGAGACGAAAATACCTACAAGTTTGGTCATGTTCAATCTGCAGAAACTTAATCAGTAGCTCTAACAGACTGCGGAGAAGATACTTCAAGAATGTTTCACAGCCAGATGGGTCTGGGTTTAATTCCTGGTTAGAGCAGGGAGTGGGTTTCCCTACCACCAAAAACATCAATGTTCTCTTCTAACCTTGATCAAAGTATTGGCCCTAACAGTTTTAGAACAAATTGTGACTTTCCTGACTTGCAAAACATTTAAATGAACAAAAAAATATGTGCAATTCATGGCATAATTCTAATGTGATCAAAAGCTCATTTGTATCTAATGTTTGACTTCTCTACATATTTCTTCTCAAATAATGTCTCGTGTAGCACTGCGGAAGGGGCTGGACTTGGCTTCTCTACTAACAGTACCCAGCATACATGTACCACATTCAGGCTAAGATCTGTTGAAACATACTCTGAGAGGAGGATATGCTGGGATTCTGCTTTTGGGCTGCTGGAAGCTCTTGCCATTTAGGTCCTGTGTTTATCAAGGATGCTGCGGTCACCATCTAAAATTAAAAAAAAATGAAACAGTTAACATAAAAACATTTTAGTACCGATATGACAAAGATATGATGACATGAAACTGAAATGGCATTAGGAGGATATTTGTTCTACCTGAGACACAGATGCAGCCTCTTCCTCTGCTTTTTTCTTCTTCCTCCTCTTCTTCTTGGATTTAGCGGCTCCACCAGCAGGATCCTCACCGTCCTTCTCATCTTCTGACAACTATCATAACATAACAAATATCATGCACTTAGTTTCAGCTGCAAATTAGGAATAATAGGTATGTATGACAGAAAGTAACAAAGACCTTATTACATAGAAAAAATGTGAGTGGGTTGAATTAATTGTTTAGTCAATTAATAAATTAACATTTACTTAATAAAATATGCTGAATATAGTTTTAATAAATATTCATTCAAAGAAGCATTTTTTAAACATCTACTGGATTCTTAACAATTTCAGAGGGAAAATCTAACTATATATAGATTTTTATATTGAAAGAGAAAGAAAATATATCTCTTTTTTTAAATTTTTGAAACATTTGAAAAGTAAATAAAATATGATACTTTACAGTTAAAAAGTTGTTACTGTAAAAATCACACACAGTATTGATGAATTACATTTCTTTATCATTGACCAGGTTTTAATTCTTAAAAACAAACAAACAAACATTCAAATTGCCAAAATTATTTCAGTAAATTGACTAAATTATATCCAGGCACTGATCTAAATTAATATTTAAAAAATCTGACTAACTTTTTGACAATTATTTAACAAGTATGAATCGACTTATTGTGAAAAACAAGTGTGTGTGTATGTATATATTCATTCATTCATTCATTTTCTGAACCCACTTTATCCTCACTAGGGTCACGGGGGTCGCTTGGAGCCTATCCCAGCTACATAGGGCGAAGGCGGGGTACACCCTGGACAAGTCAACAGTTCATCGCAGGGCTGACATATAGAGACAAACAATCACTCTCACATTCACACCTATGGGCAATTTAGATTAACCAATTAACCTATCAGTGCATGTCTTTGGATGGTGGGAGGAAGCCGGAGTACCTGGAGAGAACCCATGCAGACACGGGGAGAACATGCAAACTCCATACAGAAAGGTCCCACCCCCTGTCGACTGGTGTTGGAATCGAACCCCAACCCTTCTTGCTGTGAGGCACGAGTGCTAACCACTGCACCACCATGTGTGTGTCTCTCTCTCTCTCTCTCTCTCTCTCTCTCTCTCTCTCTCTCTCTCTCTCTCTCTCTCTATATATATATATATATATATATATACATATATATGTGTGTGTGTGTTTAGGCTACATTCACTTTAATTTAAAATACATTTTACTCAATATTTTACAACTCAAAATCTACTCAACAATATTATGTCTGAGTTTGTGGCTTTGAGGCCACAGTTATTCTTTTAATTGTATATTTCTCTTAAGCTGGACACCCCAGCTTGTTTTTTTTTAAATCATATAGTTAATCATACAGTTAATATATATATATATATATATATATATATATATATATATATATATATATATATATATATATATATATATATATACACACACACACACACACACATTTATTTATTTATTTATTTAGATAAGAAGATAAGAAGTATCTTCTGTACTGCAAAATCAATTTACCTACAGGTACTAATAAAGAAACCTCAACCTGATATTTGTGGAACAGCTCTGAAGACTCACTGAACCAATGGTGATCTGGCTTTTGGAGCTTGAGCGATACCTTGTTGAATCCAGGTTGTTCCTTTGGCAGAGGAGCTGCTGTTGCCAACACAGGCGGCTCCTCGTAGTTTCCCCAGTGCTCTATCGGGGCATACCAGTCAGAGCTAGGGTCCACCGCAGCCATCCCATCTAAAAAAACAACAACAAAAACATTACGTCACCAGAACATTAACTCTCACAGCCCCCAAGTTGGATTACTTTAGATGTTTCTTTTTTACAATTACCAGATGAAATGTTTTCAAAGTTTAATTTCCACTTACTGAATCCAGACCATTCATCATCAACATCTTGGCGGTTCGTCCACTGCAGGTCAATCGAATTTGACGCTGGGTCTGACACAGAGAGAAGATAATTGAGAAAGTGAAGGAGATAAAAACAAACAAATTATTAGAAAAATGTTGACACTAAACACAAAATTAAATGAGCCATCAAAGTGCCAACCTGTTGTGTTCAGTCCCAACATGGAGAAAGACACAGGGCTGAGGTTATTTTTCATTCTGCCATTGATGCCACTCCACGCTGCTGCTGGGAACACACAAGCAATGTTGGCTAAAATGTTTTACAAAACCCAAAAAAGGCAGCTCAGCTCAACGTCAACAGATACCTTCCTTTAAAGGTTATAGTTAAAGGTCAAAATTAAGTCACTTTATTATTCCTGTAGGCAAATTTGGTCTCTGCATTGCATTTTACCCATCGTAATACACACATAGTAACAGTAACATTAGCAATCACATTAGTGCATAGCACACATTAAGAGCAATGAGCTGCTATTGAAGGCACTCTGGGATCACCTCCACATCATCATCAGTACCGGGATAAGGAGCACTGAAAGAAGAATGAAGTTATTAACAAAGTCTGTTCTGTTTGAATGAAGTCTTATGGGAGAAGTGATTCAAACCTCTTTATAAACAGTTACTTCATAAAAACAGTTGGTTCCATAATGGTCAGACCTACCTGATATGAAGTGAACAAATCTTTTTTAGCAGCAAGTGCCAGTTTGAAGGGGGAAGTAACTAAGTATAAGTTTGGAGGTATCGGTACTTGTACAGGTCAAGAGAAAAGATGTAAGACAAAAACACACCTAAAGTCTGTTGTTTCATGACTTGTTGCTTCTTTTGTTCATTTTGAATTACTGCGGCAAAAAGTTAGTCTAAACAAAATGAGACAACATACGTGCATATTGCTACTTTTTACTTTATACTTTGAGTACTTTTTCACAAGAAGTGGAATTGGTGGGTCTACATCTTTCAAGGTCTGTCTTTTACACTGCTGTCTACATTTCTACTGGAGTACAGAGAATGGCTACTTTTGTTGAGTTTGGTTGCAACAGTTGCGGCTCATGTACAGAAGATTTACAGACCATTATCAAATACACAGAATTTTATGTCTCTTTCTTTCTTTTTTCTTTATAGCATCAAAACAAACATAAGGATGGGGATGGGTATCATTCAGAATTTATCAATACTAATACTCTTATCAGTACTGCTTCGATTTGGTATTTTAACTGTATTTTTATCAATTGTTTTTCAAGACTCACAGTAATGTACATAATGTCTAAAATGACTGGAAGTGATTTTTGGCTGTCAGAATTGCAGCATTCTGGTCTTAAACATTGGGAAATTTTAAATTGATAAATAATAAAGGCCATGTGATAATTTTTCACCTTCAGCATGCCATACCTTGCGTTTCCTGTGCCCAAGACTTGGGTTCAGGTTGGGTCCTATAATGCGTAGAAGTTGGGATGGTTGTCCACTTTGTCCCCTCCATGGCACCTATCTGACCTGGGATCTTTAAGGAAATATCAGTCCAACCTCCTCCATTGACTGAAGGCTCCTCTCTCCAATTGGAGGCCACTGAGGACACACACAACAAAGATAGGGACAGAATTCTTGATTACAGTGGCAGCATAACAGTCCAGTGGGAAGATAAGGTGAGATGAGAACCTTAATATTAAAAAGTACTGCTTAGTAGAGGTATGGAAAAATACAAAGATGCACAGTGATGTGGACATCAAAATCAAATCAAATTGTGAGATCAGAGAATATTCACACAACTACTTGTACCGCACTATTGAAGTATGCAGCTTATGTTTATGTAATGTTTTTGTACTAACATGAAATACACAGATACTGGTGTAGTCTGATCTTTGAAGACACTTTCTAAATTACAGTGCTCCAATTTGCGTGACTTGTATTAACTAATGTGCAGTTGAGAAAATAGAAAATTATAGAAAATCGAGGATGCATTACACTGGGATGACATTAACATGTGTTGTTCATGATCCAGTTTTCCAGATTTGGTCAGCTCTAAAGATCCATTCACATCTGGTATTACAATTCCTCTCCGAAATGTATGTATGTAAGTGTGTGTGTGTGTGTGTGTGTGTGTGTGTGTATATATATATATATATATATATATATATATATATATATATATATATATATATATATATATATATATATATACACACACACACACACACACACACAGCCTAAACGTAGCACAAAATTTCACTTAAACTTGAACAAACTGAATTTCTAACACGTATTTGTAAGTAAAATACACTGTTAGGTTAAAGGACGCTGGCAGCTTTTAAGGTATTTTTCCTTGCCTGTTAGTCACCATGTGAGATGATACTGTGAATCAATCAATACTCCTTAAATGTCAATTTGATATCTTGGACAATTCCATTTGTTTTCTCTCTGTCCTGACATATACTTTATGGCACTTTCACTTATACTTTATTCGATCTAAACTTCAACACCTTTCAGTGTGATCTAAGCCAAAGAGCAGCATATATAGATGATGATGACAGGGCCTAGTAGTACATTCCCAGCTTTGCACTGTGGAAGCAAAACTAACCAGACGAATTGTATACAATGGGAAGAAAAAACCCACAAGCCTTGGTTCAGTATTTCGGGTGTTTCATGGTGTCCAAAATCTCTTGGTGGCTGCTGCACCTAAGTCATACAATAAAATCCCTGAAATATATCCCAGACGACCTCTGAATATGATATAGCATCTTGGCATAGATATAGCATTTTTTTACTCAGGTCAATAAGAAAGGCACTCAAGACCTCAATTCTCAGTTGTCCTCCAATCCCAGTTAAACAAAGTAATGGTTCAGCTTTGTCCTTACCAGCTCCACTTCCTGCATCCCCCTTGCCAGTTGATCTCGGATACTGGGACTCTGAAATAACCAGTGCAGATGAAATAATTGAGAAACATTCATTATTGCAAGATAATTCTTCATTTTTGTTTGATCACGAGAGAACTATTCACATCATGATATATTGTACATGATAAAGGTATGTTTATTACATGTTACCTTTGATGGGATATATGGGCTTTTTGAAATAAACTATGTTTTTCATCCATATTTTAATAGTAAGCTCAGACTTTCAGGCTGTACATCCTGATGTTCATTACACACCATGGTTTCCTCTATTCTTCTTAGTGTTGGTGAGTGCTGTGACAACAGGTGCCTCCACATGGGTCTTGGGGACCTCCACAAATCCTGGACCACCAGAATCCTCTGGGCCCTTCTCCTTTCTACGCTGCTGCCTCTTCTCTCGGTTACTGACTTTGGTCTCCCACGCACCTTGTGGAAAAAAAAAGAAGTGTAAAACAAGAAACAATATTCAGATAGGCTGATACATGCACCAGAATGACAGACAGGTATTACACTATGTAGGTTTTAAAACTCAAAGTGAAACACTCAACATAGAGAGGAGTTGAAATGAAGAACAAGTAGTTATGTAATTTCCCAGCAATAAATGAATCTTACCATCATCAGGTTCTTTCCCCTCACTTGCAGTTGTTTGTTGGACCGGTTTCACATCTGTCTTTGTTTTCTTTTTGTTCTTTTTCACTTGGGCCGGGGCCTGCACCTCATGTACCTGGGAATACAGAAAAACAAAAACATTTAGCAGTACCAATAATATTACTCTCTTAAAATTCAAACTGAGAAAACACAGCTACCACTTTGCCAAGTAAATGAACAGTTTCATATCCACTTTTTTTGCAGCTGCTCTAACATACCTTCTCAGTTTGGACCTTGGGGGACTGTTTGGAAACTGTCTCAGCCTCTTTAACTTCCTCTAGAGCTACCGTCACTGGTTGTCCATTAGACTGGTTCTTCTGAGGAAAAAGGCAAATACTAACATTAAAGAGTCACTAATTTTGCCATCATACCTCTCAATGTGTTTGAAAAATATGGATGCAAAATTGCCCCACACTTTATTCCTAATTTACCATGTAAACTAAACTAAATTTAGTTTAATTCACAAATTAAATACCATGAAGCTGAACGACATGGTGATTATTTCATGAACCATATAGCATATATGTTAATATAACTAGTTACATAGGTCTAAACGTAAAAGGACAGGGATACAATTTGGTATGAAATGTAACCTGGTGGAGATTTTAATATTAGTCATTTGGCTGAAAGTAATACCACTTAGGTGGTATTAGGTGGTATTACTATATGTAGGCAGATGTGAAAAACAATCCTATGGTAACATAATAACCAGTGATAGCGCTTTATTTTCACTGCTTTCAATACAGAAACAGTTAATGTTTCAGGTGATAGCCAGTGAGACTTCCAATCTTAGCTAATGTTGTGACTAGCAAAAGCTAACATTCCTTTGTGTTTATATTAAATATGCAAATGCAGCTCTATCTGTTGGTAAACACAGCGCTGTAATTCGTGTTTATTTATGACGCTTTGTAAGTGGGTCACAGTTTTGTCCCTGGACATTTTCAGTTCTGTGAAATCTTTAGTTCTTCGATATACTGCTGGCGCTGGTCGCTTCATTGTTGTGTGTGACATAGCTATCGTTAAAATAATTGTAATTTCACATCTTGTTAACCTGCCAGAAATTAGCTGTTTCTTAACCATAACGTGATAGGCACTGTTTGTTTTGGATACACAGTGACTGTACATGCACTTGTTTTCATTGTCCCGCTGTGATTCAGCAGCGCCTTTACGCTGCGTAGCATACCTTTTCAGCGGCTTTCTTTTTGTTCCTCTTCTTCTGTTCCTCTGGTTTAACGGTCTTCGTAAAATGGGCCTTGTCAGGCTCGACGCTGCCTTCAGTGACCGGGGATCCCCGCTTTTTCCCGACAAACAGACCGCTACAGACGGCGGCCCAGGACAGAACCAGCAGCAGCAGCAGACCCACGGCGGCCGAGGACAGGACGACTGACGTGGGGTAGAGCTCGGGCTTCAGACCCAGGTCCACCCCGAACTGAGCGCGGACATAACCTTCTCCGGAGGACAGGAGCTCTTTTAGACGACTGGAAATCAGTTCGGCTTTCTCTAACGCAAAACCCCGCAAGTCCCCAGCCATCTTTCAAGTCGTGAAAACACTAGCTGTTAGCTATCATTGCCAGCCACCGTATGCTAACGGAGGAGTGGCTAATCTAATCTGACTGGAGGGAGAAATCTTTATTAATAAAACCCAGTATGAGGCTTTAAAGGCAGCTCAACAGACTCCTGTCTTGGACTTCAGACACATGACATAATGTTTTATTACTCACCTACATTTGAACACATTTAAGGCTCATGAATAAAGTTAGCGGTTTGCTGTAAAACGACCATAAAGTGCCACATTTTAATGTTAAAAACGTTTTATTATACAATAAAAAAAACACGCAAACACACCCCACTGTAGAATCCACAACTCATTGAGCTATTACACACTCCAGTTATTAAAGTCCAACAATAACTGGGGTCATATAATGTTTTTCTAACACATATGACTGGTAGTCAAAAATGCCAATAAATGGCTTGTTCTTCTGATTCCTTTTTGTCATCTATACTACTAACCCATCTTACAGATTTGTTCACTTATATTTGTAGGCCTATAGTATAGTTTATTATAATCTTTTTGGCCAGCAACTGAATAAACCAAAAGACAATAAATAGTTCAGATGTAACAAACATGTAACAGAACAGACACTTTAGTTTCAGAAGTCTGCATCTAAAGTGAATTCACAGTCCATCATGTTTGACATGACTCCAAATCTCTGATACTCTGCCACTCGTTTCTCAAAGAAGTTGGTTTTCCCCTCAAGTGAAATAGACTCCATGAAGTCAAATGGGTTCTCAGCTTGGTAAACCTTAGATTTAAGAGAAAAGAAAATACATTAAAAAACTTTTACATAAAAGTGGCCTTTATTAACACATGGCTGATTGCAAATTTTTGTCTTACAGCAAATTCACTGCTGCAGGGCATATGTCATGGTAAAATGTCAACTATGATCAATATAAAAGGCAGTTAAATAAAGAGCTAACTTTGGTATGTTTATTATGTCTACAGTGTTTTATGATTAATTTAAGTCACCTTGGCAAGTCCAAGGTCAGCAAGAAGTCGGTCAGCCACAAACTCAATGTACTGTTTCATCAAGCTACAGTTGATTCCAATGAGATCCACTGGCAAGGCCTCAGTCAAAAACTCCTGCAACACAACCACAAACAGCATACATTTATGTTTACAGAAATACTGGTACACCCTCCTTTATTATGCTTCAATAAGACACAAACATAAGGCACTCTGGATATGCCTGTGTGTTACAATGAGAAACAGTATTCAAATTCAGTTTGTCTAGAGGGAATTTTCAACACAGAGAACACTGAAGGACATTTTTTATATTATTATAATGTGAGCTGGGCATAATTTCCTTTAGCTTTAACTGACCTGCTCAATGCTAACAGCTTTAGTGATGATGTCCTTCACTCTGTCCTCAGATGGCTTCTTCACCAGGTAGCTGTACAGCAGGCAGGCAAAATTACAGTGCAGGCCCTAAGAAATAACAATATAGATAGCAAAGATTTTTGATATAAGAAAACAGGAAAACATGACTGCTGTAAAATTAACCAGTTACATGTACTGTACTAACGCATGCATTTGATGACCTTAAATGACAGTAAAAACTTCTCAAACCTCAAAGCAGGTGCGTCAAACAAAGATAACCAAGATAAAGGCTTCTACCCTCACAGTCCTTATGTGTTGTCTGAGATCATTAGTTCTTTTCTGTACTGTATGCAAGTTAAATTGTTTTTTGTTTTAAGTTTTTTTTTTTTTTTTTTTTAAATCACAGAGATGCACTTAAAAATAAATGTGATGGTAAACACTAAAACATGTTTTACAAGCTGCAAACTGAATTATATGACTGAATACATGAATTACATGTCATTAAACACATCATGACAATATTTAAACATATTTAAATGCCTATTTTATAGTGAATGGAGCTCAACATGCCACTTCCTGCTTTAAAATTATGAACTTTATCACCTTGATGCTATATCTAATTTTGTATTCAAAATTACTTGCATGATGCAATTTCTATAGAAAAGCCTGTGCTTCAGAGTGAGTGTGATGGCACATTCATTTTCTAACAGAGAACTGAACCCATTGTACTATTCTATTTGGAAACAACAGAATAGTTTGACAACACCTGCAGTTATTTGCTTTTATCACTGCCTTGATCACCTGTTTTTGTGAGTTTGGATTTGAAATAATGTGTTAAAAAAACAAAAACACACAGCTAGATATTCAACCCCTCCTCATCACCTTCCAGCTTTTTTCCAACTTGAAGCACTTAAAGTTAGACTCAGAATGGGGGTTAAATTACACTTTACACAGTAATCTGGCAGGTGAGACACATGTCTTTATGTTGGTGGATTAATTGAACCTCATCTCTGCTGATCAGCTCATTGGAGTAGGTAAGACCAGGCATTAGACCCCTCTTCTTTAGCCAATAGATGGCAGCAAATGAGCCAGAGAAGAAGATGCCCTCCACGGCTGCAAAAGCTACGATACGTTCACCTGAGAAGAAAAGGTCAATGTTAGAAGTACTATAAAACACCCAGAGGTAGGAGACTTCTATAGGCTAGTTTCTTGTTATTTACAATCTATGTACAACATGACGTTTTTAATATCACATCTTTCTTACCAAATGTAGACTTGCTGTCATTTATCCACTGGAGCGCCCAGTCTGCTTTTCTTTTCACACAAGACATGGTCTGAATGGCATTGAATAGATAATCTCTGAAATAAACAAAAATAATATAACATGCATCTCATTACATCCTCTAAACATAATACTTCTGTAACACAAATATTCAGGCTTTCTGTTGGTTCATGGGACAAATAAAGACTAGAATGAAAGCATTCTGACATAAAAGCATGACGTTTACAGAATTTAAAGAGGTTTATGGAGCAAGTCCAATTCTAGTTTGCAACTGTTTGGAATGCAACAGTAATTACCACAGCAACCAAGATATGTTGCTTTATCTTGTTATGAACAGGTGCAGGTCTAACAGTAACAGTTATTTTTCTATTTTCACAAAATAAAATACACAGAAAGTCTGACAGGATGTAATAGTAGACTTGCTCGAAAGGGAGTGAAGCGACAGCCGAGTTACATGGCCATTCAAAAATTCAATCAATTACATTAAGTTGTAAGTACTTAAATATTAATGTTTTGTGCTCTCTGTACATACTCTTTTTAAACAGCTCAGTCAACAGCACTGAGCCATCAGAAAAAAATTATATGAATTAAAAGTGACTGACCTCTCCTTCAGGTCTCTGATGTAAGTGTTGATGAGCATACTGTACATCTCTGAATGAACTGTCTCAATGAGGATCTGGAAGCTGTAGAATGAGCGTGCTTCAGGGACCTGGACCTCCTGGCAGAACCTCTGCACCTTGGGGATATGATAGTGCATTTACCACAACAGAAATTACCTCTCCATAATTAGGGTTCAGCATATTGCTAAAGAATTGTGCATCTTCTCTTAACACTGTTTATAGGCTGTAGAAAATCTTATCTGTAACTGGATTTTTTTGGTAAAATTTTGTCTAATCACAGGTTTTTAGTTGAGGTAGAGTTTAAATATGTGATTAACAGCTTTCTGACAAATTGCTGTTAAAATTCCATCAGACTGCCCTACTTTGTAGCTCATCAGTGAAACAATATGATACCTCCCATGACCATGACATTTTGGCTTCTCTTTCCCAAAGTGGCATGAAATAGGATAAGATTGTGTATCTTTATTGGAGCCTACGGTGTCAGTTTGGCTACTATTTAAGTTCATTATGACAAGCAATTCAAGTATATGTTCTGTTTATTCAAAATGACTGCATAAAACGATTTCCTTCCAACACATTAAAACTGGTGTACTATAAATGCACAAACATGTGGTAATTTCACAATGCAATAATATTATGTTTCAAACATTTGACCCTTCTTACCAGGTTCTCATTAACAATACCATCACTGGCAGCAAAGAAGGCTAAGACATGGGAAATGAAGTGTTTTTCCTCAGGTTTCAAGCGGTCCCAGTGGACCAAGTCTTTGGATAGGTCAACCTGAAAGACAGATCAGTGTTAGTGCATTGCTGTGATTTTTTTGTGTTATGAAAGGCGGATGGGGGATATGGTTTATATGGTGTTAAAGAGGCATTCACTGAAATACTCAAGTTGCATATTCAAACAAAAACTGTTACACTAAATAGAACAAAAATGATCTCCACCTCCTCCACTGTCCAGAAAGATGCTTGTGCCTGCTTATACATCCTCCAGATGTCAGGATACTGGATGGGAAAGATGACAAACCGTCTAGGGTTTTCTCGGAGCAAAGGTTCTTCCTCTGTTTCTGAACCGTTATGGCAATTTGGGTCTTTATCCTTGAGACCACTCTGCAAATAAAGACACATTTATGGTTAAGCTGAGAATTATTATCTTGTTTCTTATTTTAATACACCTGGAATCTGAGCACTTTGCACTCTGCGCTGCTGTTACAAGACGAAATATAAAGTATATATAAAACTAGGCGTATTATTACTTTACGAAAGCCACTGCGCATGCGCTACGTCTCTTAACATCCACAACAAAGGACATGAAGCACAATCTGCTCAATAAAAGTATCGAAAATTTATTCATAAAAGTTTTTGTTGCTTACAACTATTTCGCGTCATTCTGCAACTGGTTTTTCAGCGTGTTAACGTGTCAGCTGCAGTGAATCCACTAGTTTTAGAGCTATCGTGTATTAACCGAGCTAACATGTCCAGACAAGGCCAGTAAGCTGACAACACATACTGTCAGAAGATTAACTACACCTCTTTAGAATATAAGTCTGTCGGATAATACAACAGTAAATAACAAGAAAAAACGGCAAACCACGGTAAAAGTCATCGTATTTACCTAAGCTAATGCTCCCCTCGTCATTGACTGTATAGCTAACTGCTCACCGTTTGGCTTCCAGACTGCTCTTTTATGTCCACTACGTCCATTTCCTCAGATGACAGCTTTTTCGGTGTTGGTGTCATTCGGATCACTGATGTTAGCTCCTTCTTTTACACTGTCATAACTGTGACTGTTGCCTCTTCGCCACCTGGTTTAACCCATTTAAACTGACACTCGCTTCTGAATACTGCGCCTCTAGAGGTTATTCACCGCACATGACGCTGTATTATAAAACCACGTTGTTACGATGACATACTTCCTGAAAATGAAAATAACACAACCTTCACATGTTCTGCTGTATTTTCCTTATGAGCATTAGCCGTAAGCCTGTAGTCTCTCAAAGGCAAGCCAATCGCTGAACCAGAAAAATAAAGTTATTTAGGAAAGAAAGAACACAAGTACGATGGTGACTAATCGATTACTTTATTGGAATGGAATTGGACATCTGACATAAACTTGGTCAATAACTGCTTGGGGTTTTATCCGTGATGGTACAACCCCTGTAAAAATGCAGAAGTGGAAGTCAAAATCTGTGGACCACCAAATGCAGATGTCTAAACAGGTATGTTATGTATCCCCAACCGGAAGACATCATTTGTACAAGCCCAGGAACCGTTTTGTGCAGCCTTTAGCATGAACACTTGGTGGAAGGCCATGGGAAGGTCATCATCTGCCTGTTGAGGCAAAGATTTTAAACTCAGTAAATGCACAATTGTGATAAACATTCATTTAAACAGAAGGTAACAAAAAAACTCTCCATAAATATTACATGTACAATGTATTAAACAAATCTTTAACTCAACACGAGGTTAATTAACAAGAAAAAATTGGTTGTAATCTGTTAAGAATATTCAAAAGATTCAATTTAGAAGGAATGGCAATGCATGGTTATCATACACAGTGACATGCAGGGGAGTAGAATGAATGAATGCATTTTGTCCAGACAGTCTTGCTTTCCCTCTACAATTTTAGGAACTGACAAAAAAAACATGCATGATGGTATATATATACTGTACCTCATGCTGTTATTATCTGTGTACACTATGCCATTGACTGTTTAATGGGCTGACACACACCTGATGTTTTAATGTTGTGTGTTATTCTCACCACTTGCACTTATACAAGATAGTCAGTGGGGAGAAATTGATAATTTATTGATTCCACTTGAATTATACCATCAATTAGGCTCATGTCAATTTAAAATGTGACTTTAGACTTCAAGAAAGTTGCAGGTTTTTTTTTGCCATAAAAAGTAAGTTAAGTGCCATTTAGTTCAGTGTGAAATGGCTCATTGACCTGCACCACTTCTCTCTTATGATACACATCACCAACACCAAAAGGGGTGTAAATGTGAAGTATTTCACCTTGTTCTTTGAAAACAAGTGAAAATTCAATGTGTAAAAAAGTGAAAATCATAAGTCTGGTCATGTTGAAGCAGCAGAGACACTTATAGCACCGAACAGACCCGTGGAGAAAGAAACTTGAAATGATTTCACTTTCAGGTATGTGGTCTTTCCAATTTACACATTTTGACGGTATTTTACAACAGAATGATTTCACTCGTCTATAATTATTTGGAAATGATCTTCACAGATAACATATACTAAATATTACATAGATGGATGAGATGGATTGGAAAACAAATTACAAAACTGCTGATGACTGATGTTTTCAAGATATATAAAAAATGTTATTACATACATAAGTTAATGGAGATGTATATAATAGGTTTAGAATTCATACAGTATATGTAACTGTACAATATGAAAGGTGAATGTATTCTAATGTGTTTTGAAGTAGAACCGGTAGCTCACAGACATACATTTCTTTGGAGTAAAACCCATTGTTATTGCAGTGACCAGGGTTTGATTCCCAGTCTAGGTCGTTTGCTGCATGTCATCTGCTCTCTCTGTCTACCTTTTCTGTCTTCCGTCTCTAATAAAAGCTAAAAAGGCTCAAAAAATATATTTTAAAAAAGTAAACTAAAGCTAACTAGCCCTTTTGATTTCATTTTTCTTTATCATTGACTCAAATTAAGTAAACTTTCATTCTAGAAGCATTTTCCTTGTAGACCTGTGTTTTGAGCTACAAAGTTTTCCATTAAATTGAGAGACATATGTGTAATCGGTAGCACAATTCAAACAGGATCAAATAATTATTTATCCACTCATTAATGCACATATTTACCCTGACTTCATCTGTCCTCTGTTTTTTTGGCAATGATATTCTTGTGTAGCATTGTCTAACTTTGTAGGTACAAATAAAGCAGCTCACCTTTAACTGTCCAAATACCATGATGAGGATACAACTATCTATTGTGGGTTGGATGTCTTGTCCTGTGAGGATGTGTGTTATAGACTTAAAGGGCAGGCTCTGTGGAAAGGAATCAACATTGTTAGTGGCATGTACAGCAAAGTTTAGCAATCCTGAAGAATGTCTACTAACCACCTAAAAAGGCCAGGAACTTTTCAATGCAATTGAAATGTAAATGTAGAAATACATTCCCCTCATGGCATGAAGATCATATAAATTAAGCATGAACTGGAAACGATCAGAGCACAGTTGTTCCAAAATTTTTTCACCCTCTCTTTTCTGCAAAAGTTGGGGACAGGTATAGTAGTGATAAGTTAACACAATACCATATGAGGGAGATACTTACAACTAGTTTGTTAGAAATGGCATCTCTCCCACGAAAACCTTCTCCTTCCCATGTCAAACAAGCCTCATCAGACTAAAGGGAGAAAAGAATTTATTAGACACATGAACAAATAACTTCCACCTGCATTTTCAAGTAAATGATCCTTAAATTACAGCAAATATTATGAGTAGTAATAATAAGGATCTGGCTGCCACATATTAAAGTCAATATTCACATTTTTTCTTTATTTCATGAGACATCTGATAAAATAAATTAATTTTAAAATTCTTTGGCACAGGGCTACCTCTGTCTACAGTCATTTTTGTGGTATTAACAACAGATGTCTCATTTGTCACTTCAGCCCTTTGCTGTGTTCACAATACAGGTCAGGTCAAATATCAGAAGACAGATGTGGTCTGAGCTTCATGTTGCAGGGCTTTTTACATCCAGAAAAAATACAGTTTTCCCATTCATTAGTATTTTTTCACAAAATTTTGACTGAACCTGTATGGTGAATGGGGTGATGTATGATTCAGTAATGATATTGAATATTTATACATGTCTGTGGTCTGATCAACATCCTACTCAGATCTAACTGGTCACATGTCACAAATAAAAGCCTAGCAACACTAAAATCACAAAAGAATATTTATTCGTTTACTATTACTAATTATTTAAAATCTATGTAGTTGAATGCAAAAACTCTGAATAAACGTTGTAGAGATTTTCTACTTTATTTGATTTCACAGTCAGCTTACAGGCATTTCTAGAAAGTAAAGTACAACACAATGCAAACATGTATCAGTTCCAAATATGAATTATTGGTTGTGTTGATCACTGATAATCAGTGCTGCCCCTTGGGGAAAAAACATTGATCCTTAGTGTTACCATTCAAAGGATAATGGCAACTAAACAAACTTACATAAAGAAGACCAAGTTGCATCCTATTTGTATTGTCAAACTGGTTGTAATATTCTTGTATAAATCCCTCGCCAATCCTCTGCCATATTTCTTTCTCGCCAGCCATGAGTGAAGTTTAAGATCTGTAAAAGACAGAGAACCATGATATATCAGTCTTTATTCCTGGTACTGGGGTTGTCATACTGTGGGCAAGATTACCACTTTGATCTAACATCTACTTGCTTGGTTATCAAGTCAAATGCATGGATAATTCATTTAGAAATGGCAAATAATTCACATAAACCTACAGTAGGATTTAATAAACAAATAAATAAAAATCAGAAGACAAGAATATCTTGTCTTTAACATGTTTCCTGCGGCACTTCTCTCATCTCAGTGTCACTAAATCCAAATTATCACTGGACATTAGAGGTTATTTATTTTTTCCATTTCTGCCATTAGATCACTCTAAATCCTCCTAAATCTGTACCTTTACATTGCAGCCTTTTGTAATTACATAATTGTAGGCTGATACTGTGATCATGATTCAATAAATCATACAGCCCTGCCTCTCAGTAAAATAAAGCCCTATAGAGACAGATGTAAAAATGGTACCACGACACAGAAATGATCAAACAGATCAATTATTGTATATGGATGGATTATGGCTGAATGATATGTCCAAAGTATGCATTCTTGATCATTTTTTCAGGGTTATAGACAATTTCATTCTAATATGATCTTGGCAAAACAGTTTGTACCGTACCAGTCGTACATCAACAAATCTTACCAGCAATAACGGAATAAAGCGGCACTTGTGAGGTGTCTCAACTAAAATAATGTGGCATTTATAGACAGTGAATGCAGAAACAGATCCACAACAAATAACAAACAAGTAGGTTGCATTTGGAATTTTAGTGAATGAGAATGGTCACCAGAAGAGGCAGTGATCTCACTTTTGCAATTTAGGCGTTTGTCATAATTTTCAGAAAGCAAGAACTCCATTTAGTCCATGCATGATTTCTCAAGTTCATTTAGCACTTTATAACTCACATGTTTATCTGCTTTGCACAGTTTGTACGGTTTATAAACACCTTCTGTTAATTAGCCATTTTGCACATTTTGTTCTGTTAAGTATTCAGCTCCTACAGTTAATGTATTCTCCTTTACAGCTGCTGTTGCTTTGTACTTGATACTTACATTTAACATAAAACTTGACGTTTAGATTGCACTATTTTCAAATTACAATGGATGTATTATGGGATTTTTAGCTGCTGTAATGAGACGGTTTCCCAGCCTGGGATAAATAAAGTACATCTGAATTTATGAATTCAATTTAAGGCACTACCCTAAAATCTTCAAGAGGGTACCAAAAAGGAAAAAACTCAAAGATAAATCCCTTGAAACACCTTATATATCTAACCATCCCGTGACATCCACTGACTGTAACTTCCCGTTGCCAAAAATACTTGACAAAAAGTGGAGAGAGAATCTGACTAATGAATTTTGGACAGACATCGGTATTAAAAACATGTTTTAGGAAGCTTCACATGCTATTTTCTGGTTGATTATACAAAATGAAAACGATATAGATGTCTTGGTGGTTGTTAAAACGAAAGTATCCTCAAACGTAATCTGAACTCGTGTGCTTCCAGACAGATTCAGTTGACTGCTGAACGTACTGTATAAAAAGCTGAGAACTACGGAGTTTCCTGACACATTAAAACCAAGAACTCGTACTAAAATTATTACAGAACCACCTCATACAACTGTAAATGTGATGTTATGAAGATACGACAATACCGACCGCTGCTGAAAAGAGGGCGGAAAACAAACCGAAAAGTTAGTCCGCTTGATGAGTCTGTGAATTATCGCGATGACTTTTCAAATAGCGGTAGCATGTGCACATTTTACACGGAAACGTTCACCTTTACCGCTCATTTTCATTACTACTGTCTCTTCGAAGCCTGGTCCAAAATATGACAAAGTGAAATAAAGGGAAAATAGTGTTTTACCGTTTCAGAAACCTTATCCTACTTTTTCCAACCAGAACGAGGCCCAGCGTGGGAACACACGGAGTGAAACGCGCGAGAAAAACGGGATTCCTGATACTTCCGGATCATGACCAACTGGATGACGTACAATCCGAGGCGACCAATAGAAGCACTGTTTACTCAAACCTTTGCCCTGAGTTTAGTTTCATAGGACCCTGCTCTTTCCTGACTGTGGACCACATGTCCCAGCAGGTCCCCACCCATACCCAAGCATCCGTCACCTTCAGTACAGTTGTTAATAAATCTGAAGTAAAGTAATCCAGATTTGAAAATCACACGTTTTTCTTTTCTTTTTTTCTTTCTTTTTCTTTTTTTTCCTTTTTATGGGAAATGACTGGGAGTACAGTTGGTGTCGGCTGCTGCCTTATCAGTACAAACAGCTGCCTGTCAGCCAGCTGAGCCCATAAAAAGGAAAAAAAATAAAAAAATAAAAATAAAAATCACACGTTTTTCTATGCAGGACCATCCATCTTTTTTGTCTTGTTTGTTGTTGTTTTCTTGTCTCAAACCAACACTGTTATAGCAACACCCTGATCCAGGCATAAGCTTTTCAAGATGAGCAAATTTGAAATTGAAGATTTGTACTGTGGTCACTGGATATGTTCATTATTCAAGAATCACTTTATTGTCCCAAAATGTAGAGGAATTGATCTTGAGCTGCGCCACTACAATCCTTTCAGAGATTTAAATATTGCGGAGACAAGGGAAGACATATAAAAGCAAGGTGAAATACAGTAACCATCTGGTTTTACCTAAGCAAATGGTCCAGATCCTTCCATTGAATAATTACAGCAGTGATTAATATGTTTCAGCTGCAACTCATTCTTTAACCCTAACTGATACAATGAGTAGCTTCTCATTTCTTAAACGTCAGTGTCAAAAGCCGTAAACCATGGTTGGGTGAAAGATGTAATTCTATTTCAGAAGGGGCCACTCATTGGCCTGCATGATTCTGCAATACCTAGTTTTACAACTGATAGACTGATGATTATAAATTTCATTTCATTTAAATTTTCTTGAGCTGGATAAAACAAATTTCACCCTGTGGATAAATAAAGTTGATCTGTGTCTTTGAGTAGAATGTGTGCGAACAGTGAGGTCAGCTGACTACCTTCATGTACTGACTGACCAGGTTTTTCTAAGAGCGAATTTTTTTCCCCTGATGGTACATACACATTTCAAGATGACATTACCCGGATCATCAGGCTCAAATTGTGGAAGAATGTTTCAGAGCATTTACTTTGTTAGGTTCTGACTTTCAGTGTTTCAAGAGTGTTTCATTTTCACACATGGATTGGCCACCACAGAGTCCAGACCTAAACCCCAAGAAGAGTCACAGTCATCTAACTCTTCAAACATCAGTACAAGATATTGGCCAAAAATGAAAGCAACTTTGGACAGAAATACAGAATGTGATGTTGCATAAAGTTATTGGGAGGATGCCATGCAAATGTGTGCCTTAATCAAAACATAAGGGGCCAAATAAATGTGTTGTTGTAGGATCTTTTTTGGCCAAGCTGTGTAGCTAAATTACCCAAATAAAACGGTCTAAAAACAATCACATCATTACAAAAGATGCATTAAGTTGCTGTGATTAAAAAACACACATCAATAAGTTAATTTCTTCTCATACAGTAACACAAAAGCTTGGAAAATGATATCATTTTTCCATAACAGCATGAAACACTTTCAGGTTAATGAATATTTATATTTGGATTGAGAAGAGACAGCTGCAGAGGGACAATGTGTGTTGTCAAATTCTGGTGTTTTTTCCCCCTATGACTTCAGCTCCTGCAGCTTTAACTCATATAAAGTCACTGTGGTGAATGAGAATTTAAAAAATCACAATGGCAATGAAGCTCTGTCTGAAATAAATCTTTAATGATTACATAAAAATGTGACAAAAATTAACCTAAAACTAAAAACATTTTGGCAAATGATTTATCAAAAATTAATCTCTGCAATGTCCATTATTGATTGAACCATTTTGGAAGCGTGAGGGCCACATCACATCTCTAAGGTACACTTGTCTTCCAAGGTTATGTTTCAAGGTTCTCTGTGTTTCCATTAAATGAAAACTGAAGCGCAGCTTAATCACTGGCTATAAGTTTGATTCATTAGATAAACTGACAAGACAATTGATCTAAAGTGTGCTTTCAAAAAAAATAAAACATACATGCTCAGATGTCAACTGTCATTCATGTCCAGAAGCATCAGACCACTGATAAAGTGACTACTTAGAAATGGAAGACATTAAATCTGGATCTAGAATAGGTGGATGCTGCTGAGGGAGACTGATGAAAATATTAGAGATTATTTCCGAACAGCGTGCAGGTTGTTACAAACACTAGTAATAGGAATATCACTTGTAAAAAAAAAAAAAAAAAGCTGGGTTAGTTAGTTTGATCTTTACAACTCCTCTTATTGTACCTTCTTTACAGTGTCCTGTTGGCATCACTTCTCATGGCTTGTGACAAATCTTACACTGTGTATTTTTGTTTTTGTCTTCCATAATTAGTGAAAACAGACAGAAATAAGACCCATCAGGCACTTTTTAAGATCATTTTGCTACAGTCCAGTGCTCTTCGCTGCCACAAGAATGACTCTTCCGTCTTCACACACCCAACCTCCAGTGACATGTTCAGAAAGACTGCTATTGCTTTGTTGAGGCCACTGCACCAACAGGTTGTCTTGCAATGGATGGCAGTAAACATCGCCTTTAGAAACAGGAGTCTGAGGTTAGAACCAAGGTTTTCTGTTGAATCTTGTGGTGCATCACTGCTCTGGGTGTGAAGATGTGAAGTAATCGTCTGTCCGGAACACACTGGGAACCTCTTGATGCTGATGTGGTGCTGCTGGTCTTCTAGGGCTGGACTGTTTCTGTGGAAGGAGAGATGAATGATTTTAACAAAACAAATGTGATCTAACAGGTGTTCATTATCATTGATAAATTAAAACAGTAAATTTTGTAGGCAGCAAAGAAAAATGAAAAGCGAAAATGTACAATCCTTATTTCTGGAAAAATTGTGACATTCTAAAATGTAAGCAAAAATAAAATCTGTGATTGATTCAACTGACATAAGGGGAAAAAAAGTGTTTTCACTGACCAACTAAATTGTATTTTGTATAAAGAAATTTGTATTTTAACCCCTGCCACACCCTCAAAATAAAGTTATCACAGATACAAGATAAGACTGAAATGTTGAAAGAATATATGGCATTGTTCTCTGTGGTTCCACAATTAGCAGATGAATCAGTATCAAGTAAGGATCATGACTGGGGATTAAAAAAAATCCATTTCTCATTCCCAAATTTTTTGCCCACTCTGATCCCTGCCTGTGACGCAGAAATCAATTTCAGTGCCATGTCTGCAAGCATGTCTCAGTTCCCTTAAATGCACATAGAAGAGGAAGGAAGTTATATCATTTTTCTGATGATCGGACCCACGATGTATAAAAGAGGCTTGATACACACATTTGAATTATCCAAATCATGGAGGACCAGGACTTTAAAAATGAAACTAATACAGCATCAGTTACTCAAAAGAATCAAAAGGGTGATCAAACTTGTGTGTCTAATAAAAAAAAACATGACATCCTTACATCACCTGCTGATACATTATGCCACATTGTGAACTGAATTAGAAGTCAGAAGTTCATCGTCAACACACATCATGTGTAACCGATTCTTATTTAAAATGACAGCTCAAAGGTAACGATGCCACCTAATCTGGCCTACCCGACACCTACAATTGCCTCTCGGGTGGGAGGGACTTTGGCTGAATCCCAATTCACCCCTTGGCCCTCCCCCTTAGTTTTCCGCGTACACGTGAAGGGGTAGCGTTGTCCCGATTCTCAGTTAGACGGAGGGGAATGGCTAAGGAGGAGAGCTGTATAGCCCTTGAAACGGAGATATTTCAGGTCCACACTACGAACGGAGGGGTAGGAGAAATTTCCCATAATTCTGTTTGAATCGTTGGCAAGATGGAGGTAAACACAGCAAAAAGTGCAGCCGTGTGATGAAAAAAACACACAAATGTATGTATTTTCTTCGTAAACAATTTAATCATTTGATCAACCATTTAATGCCATTTCAATGTTATAGATCACATTTCTGCGGTTTATAGTTGATAGCCGCAAAAAGACGACCAAAGTCCATGCAACAGAGATGGTTACAGCTACTGATGGCAAGGTGAATACTTTTGGAAACAAAGTTGTTGCATCTGTTAATACCGGCATCGATGACTGCTGATGACGTAACAGGTCGCAAAGGGTTGTCCCATTTCATAGGAGAATGTTTCAACCCCTACCCCTTGCAGCTCCATTTCAAGGGGAAGTGCCAAGTGCAAGGGCCAAGGGGTAGGGGTAAGGGGGAGGGCTAAGGGGTGAATTGGGATTGGGCCTAAGACCTAAAGTGAGATGTTGATGGCTACAAATTATTAAATGACAATAGGAGTTTGTCTTTGCAAGGATAGGTTGCGTTTCAACACTTCCAAACTTCACAACCACAGACTATTGAGCAGCTCAAGCCTTGAAAACAGCAAGAACAGACACAAAATGATGTTTGTAGATCTTAGGCAAAAAACACCAAAAAATGTAAAGAAAATGCGGCATCACGTTACAGAAAAAAGTAAGCTGACATGTACATGAAGGAGCTCTCATATTTACAAAGCCTGGGACGCTCATTGTGCGCAGGATCTTCTTGAAAGCACCCGGTAGTGTTCCTAGTTCGCCCTCTGCTAGGGTGACCTGCCCCTCCATGGCACTGACATTGGCTGCCACCATCTTAACAAAGGCCTGTAACCGCAGCAGAAGAAAGTGACAAAAACCACACAATATAGCACTGAAATTCAATGAAACATCACTTCACACCAAGAATGAAAACTAGTCTTGTTAAAGCAAATCTAATGACAAAATTCAGGACAAAAGGATTGATTAAGATCAGGCAGTAATTTATTGTTGCATGAGATGAGTTTGCCTGTTTGAAAGGGCCCGTGTGCAGGATTATGCTAATTATGTTTTCATCAGTGTGTAATCACAAAAAAGCGAGAAGCATCTTGTATAACAGTTATACTTTCATTGCACCCAACATTTTATAAAAGGAAAGAAAAATTGTGATTCAGATCATGGGTCATGATTCTACCTCAGTCTTTTAACCAGATGAGCCACACTTAATTCAGTTTAATATGAGCCAGTTCATTTTTAGGTCATTTTTACCTCCGCCAAGGAAGTTATGTTTTGCTGGCTTTGGTTTGTCTGTTTGTCTGTCTGTGTGCAAGATAACTCAAAAAGTTATGGACGGATTTGGATGAAAATTTCAGGAAAAGTTGATACTGGCACAAGGAACAAATGATTAAATTTTGGTGGTGATCGGGGGGAGGGGACTGCCTTGGCAGATGTGTGTGCTCTCTGAGTGTTTATCTAGTTTTTATACTGTAACCACATTATATTATATATAAATTGGTATATACCATAATAACCCTATAATGTACCGAACTTTGGTTTCTTATGTTTATATATCTATAGTTAGCTTGTCAAACACTATGATTATGAACATTATCCTCCATATTTTCAATGGAATGTTCTTTCCATAAAGGTGTTTGTAACAAGTTGAATACTTACCTCTAATTTATCAATTCGTCTGTATATCTGTCTCATTTCTTCAGACTTTTGTTGGATTTGAGGTAGGTTTTCATTCACTATCTGGGATGTATCATTACGAATCTGCAAACAAATGTGACAAAATGTGAGCAACAAATATGCTTATAAAAAGTCTCTGTGTCAGCCTGACGTATCTTACCATATCTAGCATTCCAACAAACTCGTCTACTCTTGTCAGCATTTCTTCCAAGCTCTTCTCCAAGCATAATATCTACAAGACAAATGATGGAAAAACAATGTTACACAAACAACAGGATGTGGAAATTAAAAAAGACAGTGCATCAGATGAACTGAGCTGAACATTTTTTGGTTATTTCTGTCCACACACCAGTTTTGCATGAATTCAATAGAGTTCCTTTAAATTATGGATGGAAAACAGCGAGACCATAACACAGGGCCCTTTGTATCCTACTGACACAGCTAGCTCACTTCTCCAGAATTTACCTCATATCATGCATTTCCAGTTAACAGCAATAAGCTGGTCAGTGGCCTATCACAAGAAAATTTAGGAAAAGTAACTCAGAATCTACAAATACAGACAAATGCTTCCACTAGCTACAACTAGCTGCCAGCTTCTGAAGTTGGTAACTGATGACAATTTGTGTTTGAAGATTACATCTAACTGACCTGAACAGCTGACTGTTGTTGCATGAATGGCTACAACCCTGAATGGCAATCCAGAATCATCTGAGTAGTACAAAAAGGCTTGTTACATCATGGAAGAGCCAGTGTGTTTTGACTCATAAGTCAGGGATTTTTAATGATTTAATAAATGAGAACACTTTGCTGCAGGGAAAAGCTCATGGGTGATGAATCATTTAAGATCATCCTTGCCCTTATTCACTAAAAATGCATGATACGTGTCTGAAATGAACCATCTTTCACTCTGTCAAAAATCAATAATTAGCTACCATACTAAAAAACAAAGAAAAACACGTACCAAAATCACTACTTTACATCTGGATCCCATAATCAAAGTCCAAGTATTTAAATAAATGTAGAACTGAACATCAGACTGTGAGTTCAACTATTACTTTACCCGAAAGACAATAATTCCAGCTGAGAGGGCGAATATTAGCCATCAGCCAGAATGTGTGGCAACTTCTGAGGGGACCAATGTAAATTTGACCTAGGCTAAGCCTATTATTCAAGACCACCTGAGTTTAACTTTTAACACTTATTCCATTTTTTCTTATATCTGAGTGACTTTTATCCAGCTGTGGTTCTTACTGGTACTATTATCTTAACGAACTTGAGTGATGAATGCAATCCCTAAAACACTCTCATTATACCACTCATATTTAGGTATTTTGAATTTAAGAACTTTTCATATCCTCAGAACTTTGTATACATTATGATGGTTCATGAATCCATTTGTTAGTACCCAGTCTCTTTATATTAACCCAATAGGAGGTGCGTTTGTGGGAGCAGATCTGTAGGCAGACAACGAATCGTATCTCAGTTTAAGCCATGTGGTCAACTGAAACTCAATAATTAGCAACAAGAACACAACAAGTTTGGTTTAAGTGAACTAGCTACCAAGACTAGACACCAGGCAAGTGGCAAAACAATGACTTAAAACTTTTGCTAAAGAGTTAGCTACCCCCTGTTAAGCATTGCCAACATTCAGACAGCCTGTCAGCGTCGCTTAGCAACCACACTGGTCAGCCATTGGTCAGAACGTATAACGGTACCGCAGTCAATCAAAGAATTAGCCAACTAGCTTCACTAACGAGTCAGCTGAACTAATAAGTGGCCTGCGGTGGCTCCCCTGTGCAAGCTACTGGCACACACCTCTTCTCCAGCGGTCGCCCTGACGTACGAGGAGTAGTTGAGTGCGGTGTTTCTCAGGACTTCATCGTCCTGGTCCGGTTCATGCTGGTCGGCTGGGTCAGATTGCGCTGCTTCGTTAAGGCTGGGGCTTTGGGACATAACGTTAGCCGCAGCTCCAAAACTGGGGCTCTGCGACACCGTACCGCTGCTCAGGATTTCACTCACCATGGACAAGCTGCTGGCACTTTGGGAAACAATTCCGCTGTCTCGACTTATCTCAGCACTGGACTCCTCCAGAGGAGACAGTAGGCCCACCCTGTCATTCCGCTGATATTCCATGATCGGCCGTCTTTCTCATCTGCTGCCGTGTTTTGCCTTGTCAAATGACTAGGTCACGTGAATAACATACCCTGGTGGTGGCTGAGAAGGGTCAAATGAGTCTACAGTAATCGTGCGAAGATTTTTTTTTTTTTTTTTTTTTTTTTTTTTTAAATCGCAACACAGAGGATAAACATTATATTTAGAGAATAAAGTCAAGATACTGGAGAAATAATCGACGATATTATGAGATTAAAATTTAAACACTTCCAAGAAAAATTAACATTATAACGAAAAAGAAGTCGCAAAAAAAAAAGAAAAACAAAGTTATATGACAAAAATTACGTCACTTGAGCTGTCAAAATTACCAGCTGACCCAAATACAACAGTTTGCCTCCAGAAGCTGCTGTTTGCATTGAATCAAACACTGATTTAATAACAGACTTCATATGTGTCCAATGGTATTATCATAGTTCTAAAATTAATTTTAGACTCAATACAGAGTTAAAGCAATGTCTGAGCATGAAAGAATGTAAATGGACGTACAGACACAATTTTTCAGAGGTACGGGGATGAGGGAGGTGTTGGGTATCACTGGGTGTTATAAAGATGTACAAGTATGTGGTATGTGTATGTATATGCATGCATAGGTGTGTGTCTCTATCTATCTATCTATCTATCTATCTATCTATCTATCTATCTATCTATCTATCTATCTATCTATCTATCTATCTATCTATCTATCTATCTATCTATCTATCTATCTATCTGTCTGTCTGTCTGTCTGTCTGTCTGTCTGTCTGTCTGTCTGTCTATCTATCTATCTATCTATCTATCTATCGGTATGTGTATGTATGTGTATATATGTGTGTGTGTGTGTGTGTGTGTGTAGATCTGTGTATGAATATGTATTCACATATATGTGTTATTGTATTATGTGTTTATGTAAATCATATTATATTTGTTCATAATAATATAAAGCCAGAAACCAAATTATTTAATAATAAGTATCAGTCATATTATAGTATAGATATGCTTAGACTAGGAAGGTTATTATTGTTATAAATGATATAAGGAGAAGGGGTGGGAGTTTATAAGTTTTACTTCTTCTCACTCCTTTTCGAGTATGTATTATATGTCATGTCTTATGTTTAAGTGTTTTGTTTACTTATTTTCTTCTGTTTTGACATTCATATTCGAAATAAATACATCAATCAATCTATCTATCAAACAATGCTATTGTTGCTATATTGTTTTTTTTTTTTATTTTTTATTGGAAACCAGGTGCAGATCAACATATGTCTGTCACTGCAGACAAGAAATATAAACATAGACACATACATGTGCCAAGATATTAGCCAAGATATAAATCACAGAAATAACAATAACTAAATAAATAAATACAGAACAATAGATATACATATAAACACATGTACACACATATACACATATATAAGTGCATCATTACTGTGTACAATTGGCAGACATGAGTCATAACTAAAACAATAAATGATAAAGAAAAAATAGCACAAAACACAGCATATTTTACAGCCCATTAATCCTAGCCAACCCCATCCCACAGATCTTTCTCTAAATTTCATGACATGCTGGATATTTCAAATAAATACATAAAAATACAAAATAAAAATAAAGAATTGAATTACAGCTCCAGTTACATTAAGTGCCTCCTTCCTAGCTTTGAGCACACGCTGGCCTGCTCCATTCATCTTGGCAACAGAGAGCTCCAGAGATAACGTCTCTATTAAAGAGTACATCCATTGATGCGCAGAGAGTGAGTGTAGTTGTTGCCACCTAACCGCCGACATCTTTTTAGCTACTGTACATGAAGATAGCCACAGCAACCTTTGCATATGGTTAAAGTTTTGAATCATCATTTAAAAACATACATTTTGGAGAGAAGTCAGTCGCTAAGCCAAGTGCATCAGAGTGATGTTTTATTATTTGTTGCCAGAAATTTTGGGCTGATGTGCAAGAAAGTCGTTCTTTGATTCAAGTCACATAAATTACAATTTGGAGAATGAGATAGCTAAATCATGAAACACCACTTTGGTGTTAAGTATGATAAAGGCAGGTTAATTTATTATTTAGGTTTTGTTAGGAATGGCCAATATTCCTCAAAACTCTAGGCCTGTCTATAGATGATTCAGCGCAGTCCTTGTTCCACACATTTGTTATCAGTGAAGGAGTCTGCATATGTTCCAACAAACTGATATAAATTGCAGAGACGTGTTCTTTTGTTAGCCCCAATATTTTCTTAAATAATTCCATTATTTGATGATTAGTAGGTTTCCTGTCAATCAATATACCTGCTGCCCTTAAGACAGAACATAGTTGTAAATATAAAAAGAAAGAGTTTGATGACAGTTTAAATGTTTCACTCAAATCCTGAAATCTTCTTAACCCGTCATCATTCATAATATCTCCTAAACTGTGGATTCCTGATTATACCACTGAGGTGAAATAAAGTGCTCTTCACCAGACTTCAGAAAACTGTTATAGAACATTGGAGTACTTGCATGCCGTTTAGATGTCCAATTGTATATTCTTTCTATTTCCCTGAAATTTTGAAATGCACTGGCTATTACTGAACCATACTCCAGTTTACATTTATTGACAGAAAGACCTGTAAACAAAAAATCATTTAAAGAAACAGGTGCCACCAGATTCTTCTCTATGTTAAGCCAAGGAGGTGAGGATTTCTTACTAAACCAGTATAACAAAGGACGATAAGTAAGAGCTTGGAAGCAAAGTTTAAAATTTGGGACTGGTAAACCTCCTAATTCCTTCTTTCTTTATAAATTGGCTATCTTTATTTTGGGTCATCTGTCTCTCCGTAAAAACCTAGTGATAATGCTATGTATTTTATCCCAGTATCTTGGAGGAGGTGCCAGAGGTAACATGTAGCTACAGAAATTAACTCTAGAAAGCACATTCCTTTTAATTATTGAAATTCTACCAGACAAAAATATAGGTAGCTTCTGCCATCTTTCCAGGTCTTGTTTAATCATGCTCAGTGTGTTATTATAATTCTTAGCGATTGTTTTCTCTTGAGATGTGAATACATTTACCTCTAAGTATTTAAAGTGAGATACTACCAGGATATTGAAATCTGCACACTCATCCTTACTCATAGAGTTCAATGGTAACAGAGAGGACTTCGACCAGTTTATCTTATTAGCTGGAGTCATGACTAAACTGTTCAAATATGTTGAGGATGTTAGGCAGAGAGTACTTAAAGCTGCGTATGACTTTCGTCACTGATATTTCATCAAATCTGTAAAACCTGAGTTATAGCCTAAGTATCATGAATCCGTTAGTCTTTCCATGATTTCGCAACTAAATCACTTCCTTCACGGTGAATAACCTCAAAGTGTACTCCACCACAAGCAGTCCATTTGTTTACATACCAAACCGATATGTCTCTTGGGCTTTTTTGGAAATTGCATTGTGGGAATGGGAATTCCACGCAGTTGCTGTATGGCTACAGCAGCAACAAACATGGAAATGGCTTCATTACCTATTGCTGCTGTGGCTGCATGGAATTCTGAAAAGGCCCGAGTGATGGTTTGGTTTCGGTTTGGTATGTAAATAAACAGGCGACTTGTGGTGGAGTACTCTTCGAAGTTGTTCACCGTGAGGGAAGTGATTCAGGTGCATAATTACGGAAAGACTAATGGATTCGTGATACTTAGGCTATCACTTGGGTTTTATAGATTTGATGAAAAATTGGTGATAAAAGCCATACACAGCTTTAATATCAGAAAAAAATAAAAGATTGTCATTGGCAAATATGAATATATGATGCTGAGTGGATTTTATTTTTATTGGTGTAATATTTGGAGACAACCTAATTGACAGTACCAAGGGCTCCAATGATAGTATAAACAACATTGATGAAATTGGATCCCCTTGCCAACTGCTCCTGCTTAATTTAAAGGGAGGAGAATGTATAGTGCAGGGGTCAGCAACCCTGGTCCTAGAGAGCCACTATCCTGCATGTTTTAGATGTTTCCCTCTTCCAGCACACCTGATGGTCATTATCAGGCTTCTGCAGAGCTTGATGATAGGCTTATCATTTGTATCAGGTGTGTTGGAAGAGGGATACATCTAAAACATGCAGGATAGTGGCTCTCTAGGACCAGGGTTGCTGACCCCTGGTACAGTATAGTGACTACACTTGCTGAAGGGTTTGCATCGATAGTTTTGACCATGTTAATAAAATTAAACACAAAACCCGTGTGATTCAATACAGCTCATAAAAAATAGGACCAATGGCCCTGTAGCTTACCGGCCAAATTAAAAGCTTTGGGAAATGTATCCAGATGCCATTTATTATCACCCAGTTATTTGTATTCATTTTATTACAGAAATAGACCATGTTTTGATCATATCCCAATCAGATCTGTAAAAAAATTCAAATTCCAACTTGATATCATTGATACTTACTGATTTATTGGATCAATCCACTTCCTATCTCTTATAATGGGAAAATTTTTCAAAGTCGCACCAAATCCAGAATGAGATCCGGATCAAAATAATTTCAATACCTTGAGTTGACATTATCATACAGAATCTGTATACCAAGTTTGAAGTCAATCAGAACTGTAGTTTGGGAGAAAAAGAAGATTGAAATTTTTTCCCCATAAGAGCCCATGTTAAATTTTCCTGTAAGTTCCAGATCGATCCAGAAGAAGATCCTGATCAGCATGTGGACATTATGTTTTGGTAATCTCCCCATCAGGGCTGTACTGTAGAAATTTACACTTGATATTATTTATATTTACTGAGTTTTTGCATCGATTCACTTCCTATCTCTTATAATGGGGAAATTTTTCAAAGTCACACAGTTCTTTGAAGCTGCACTTTATTGAGTCTAGAAGAATATGAACTGGCATAATTCCTTATGAGGCCTTTTACTGAGTCCCAGATCATAAGTTGTATGACAAAAATTATATTTTTAATGAGAAAAAATACTGTCACTTGAGCTGTCAAAATTACTAGCTGACCCAAATACAACAGTCTAACTCCAGAAGCTGCTGTTTGTATTGAATCAAACACTGATGTAGTAACAGACTTCATATGTGTCTAATGGCATTATACGTCTAAAACTACAATGTTATTGTTGTTATATTTTGATTTAGTTTTTGCTCAGGCTTGATATCTGTCTTTTTAACCTCTGTGTGACCTTTGTAATTTATCTTAAAACATAATTAAAAAACTAAAGATATAACATTTCCTGTAAGTGAAGCAGTTTAAAGACAACACTAACATGATTTGTGATAGAAATATAAAATGATGATGTACACAATAACACCCATGTCATTTAGTGAAGTTAGAGTTAGGGTTAAGGTTAGGGATTTTGTTTTAAAAATGTCAACAGTGTATGTGCAATTGTGGAAATTCAATGCTATTTTTTACTAGTTTTAAATCACTAATAAAACTTGTTACTTGTGTCAGTTCATGTCGGTGTCTGTATATATACAGCCAGCAGATGGCAGCCAGAATCTCTGCATGGTAAAGGGGTTCACTACTGGAGCCAAGTCTAATTAGACAGTATAGGTTTATTTTTTTTGTTTCATCTTTAACATATATTTAAAAAAAAACATTATAGACAGCTAATGGTGAACTTGTTTCATAATTATACTGTTCAGTTTTAAGTTGAGCTGTACATTTTTATCTTGTTGCCAAGATATTGTCAGTTGTCTTCAGTCTTGAAAAAAGGTAAACGACACACACATCCGAAAATAGGAGGTGTGCAGGATCCCAAAACATTAACCATGAAAAAATAAAGGAAGGTCCGCACAACCTGTGAGCTCCCAAACCATTTACTCAGCTATGTGACATTTCGGGCCGAGGCCCTTCATCAGACTGAGGACAGACAAACTTACACAGGTGTTTTATATGCAGTATCTAATCATGTGATTAGATGCTGCTTATTTTTTCACAGTTGTCTTCAGTCTGCCTCATAGTGAAGCTCGATCCCATTCTGCTGATTAGTCCTGCAGACTACAGCACAGCAGACACACCACTTGGGTGTCTGTGAAGTATTAGAAATTTTCTGCAGTATGGTATCCCAAGTAAACACAGCAGACAAACATTCATTAGCACAGAGGTGAAAGGACCTCTGCTCTGACCCAGAGGGGAGCACAACTGCATTCCTGTTGTTTGTCCAGATTGGACATAGTCTATACTGACTGTTGAAACCAAGGAATCGAAGAAGGGTTTGTCTGAAAGGAACAAATATTCAGCCTTCCTGGAATAGAATAGCAAAGGGTTCTAGAAACCTCAAAGCACAGAGGTCTTTTAACTGTCATATACGTCAACAGTTCAAACCAAAAACAAGTCAAAAGAGCTCCAATCAAAATTCTAAATATCACATCTGTCTGACTGATTATTGCATTGTTAAACTTTATTTTAAGTTTTCTCACTACATGACATATTTTGCTGACAAAGTTTGTGGAATATTATCACCCGTGAAAAACATGTCAATCAAAACCTGATCTGTCAAGTTTTATTTTAAAAACTGATGACTTTTTACTCATATTAACAGGCATGAAGTTTGTTACTTTTAAATTTTGCACAAATAAATTAGAGAAATTCGCTCCACAAACATATTTACCTCACAATTTTTAGACACTGATGATAAATGTACCTTAAAAAAAAGCGAACAAAAATGTAACTCATATATTTTATGGCTACCCAGTTTGTATAACATTTTTGGAAAGATCTTAGTAGTAAGATCTCATAATGCATTTTATGTAAAACAAAACATGGTACTGACATTGAAGTAAAAAATAAGTTATTTTGATAGTAAAAATCTACGTATGTATTTTTAATCTTTTTATTTGATAAGGGAAAGACCAAATTCACAAATCTAAAATATTTAATACAACCCCATCTTTTAAATTATTCTATTTTAATTTTTTTTATTTTGAATCTTAGAAATTTGTCATAAATAAGAAATACAAAGCCTGGATAAAAGGCTTGTACTGTAGGCACTAGGCATGATGGGTAATCACTTTATTCACCTCCCTTCTCACTTTGATGCATCCAAAACTGTGGACAAGGGTTTATCTGGACCCCCAGATCACATCACCTTTTTTTAAAAAATTGAAACGCAGTCCAATCTTTATACTGTTTATCAAACTAATGGTTGTTTAAGAAGTGCTGCTCACTGCCATCAGTTAGGATTGTGTCTGTTAAAATAGGCCTTGGTAGCAAAAAAACACATTGAAGTAAGAAAAAAAAAAAAAATCACATATACAGTTTGACAAATGCTTTTGACAGCAGAATGAGTTGTTTTTATACTGTTTTGTAGTAATTATGTTTATCTCAGATTTTTGTAGATGCTCAACATCGATCATGTTCTTTCAAGTCAAATACACATAGGCCTTTAAAACACTTTATTACTGAAGTGCTGTCTAGTCCACATTATTCTATGACTGAATCTGACCTTTGTGTCTAACCCACTTCCTCGTCTCAACCAGCTTGTAGAGAACAGGTATAGACTTGCTGCAGCTTTGCATAGTAACTGTGAAGCTGATTTGATAATGAAATGCTCTGCTAGTGGCTTGAATTTTTCAGCATACTATGTGACAATAAAAGAAATGCGTGTGGTTTTGGAAAGTTTGGTGTATATAATAAAGTTGGTGGAAATACCCAAACGTGTGAGTGCTGTGTACAGTTTCACTTAAGTTGCAGAATCCCTATGGCACAAGCAGTTCTTTCCACAAAAAGGCGACACACCCCTTACAAAATGCATAACATTCTGTGGTTATGCATTCTGGTCTACAGATGCTGCTCTTGGTAGGAGAAACAGGGATGTGGGCCATGTTTTTTTCTGTCTTGATGTCAGTATTGGGTTTAGACTTGGCACATTTAAAATCCTGATATTCTTATACTGAACACTCTATACTTCCTCCTCTAACACCAGCATGGCAATCTCTGAATTAACTGTATTTTGATGGAAGGCTTTAAAAAAATGTTTGATGAAACAAATTCCATTGTATAAGCCACACTACCCATAACAGTGGCCAAGTGGAGAAATTTACAGCTTTAAAATGTAACCATATATTTGTTGAATGAGGGAATTTTAAAGTCAAACAATCTGAAGCAAAACAGCACAAGTTGAATGTTGAAAATTGAGACTTAGAATAATTTATTGGAACAGATACAGGGATTTGATCACAATCGTCAATGCATAAAAGAACTATAAAAAAAAGAAAATCATATTCTACACAGCATTTATCAGAATTTGTAAGAAATATAGATTTACTCTTTAAAAAATCCATATGAAACCCCATGTTGGTCCCAGTAATTAGAATGAAAGACACATGATAAAAGTGGTCACTAACAATAGGTATCGGGATGGAGGCACATTCAGAACTCTAAAATACAGTGGACTTGCTTAAAAACAGTTGTTCTGAAGCTTATTACATACATACGTACAGATCTTTTGATGTAAGACAAAGAAATTTTAAAAATACAAGATTTATGTACAATACATTTTCTGTGTTGTAACTTCCAATCATCACTTATTTTGTAAAATGGACAGAAGTTATAAAATTAGTATGCGACAAAATACACTGATGCTCATGTTTCAAGTTTGAGTCTCTTGAGCAGTTGGGATGTTTTTGTCTGTGTGTGCATGTATTATAGGGTAATGACAGTGCCGTCCTCTTCCACCCCTCCCCTGGGCAGCGCCAGGCTGTGCCGTGGGTCCGTTTTCAGGGAGCTGAGGATTTTGTGCAGGCTGCCATTGCTGTGGCGGAGGGTGGGATTGCTGCTGTGGTGCAGAGGCTGTACATGGAGAGGACTATGCTGCGACTGATGGTGAAGGTTATGCTGCAGGTTCAGGTCTCTGTGGAGATGGTAGCTGAGGCTGCTGCTGTGCTGGTGCTGGTTGTGGGAGACCCCGTTGAGGCTCGGCTGAGAGTGGAAGGAGGCTGTGGAGATCACTGACGAGGGACGCGTGGGAGGGCTGGGAGGCGGCACAGGGCCCGAAGCCATCGTCGGTATCTGCTGATGTGAGC